>NC_033637.1:9808220-9871903 GCF_001540865.1 Ananas comosus
GGAAATGTTATATTTTTATACTACTATAAACGATGGTAACAGGGTTAATCCTTTTACGATGAACATATAAGGATAATCCTATATATATATAGAATATGTAACCAGTAGGTTTCTAAATGTTTTAACATTTTTATTTTTTATCTACACTGTCTGCCAACTACCGTTGATCGAGATCAAATCCCACATGATCACTTCCGGGCGCGAAGCGCCGCCCTGTAAATATATTAAAAATTTTATAAATTTATTAAAAAAAATTAAAAAATTAAAAATTTAGATTAAAATTTATAAATTACTCTTTTTGTCCTGAAACTTTTCGATTCTCAAATTTTAATTTATAATCGTTTTTAGCTCGGACTTTTTAAATTGTTGCAATTTATGTCTGACAGCCTAATTTGATTGACTAAATATTAATATATTTATAATGTGGAAGTGATATAACATTTTAATCATTACTGTGTCATTAATACATCACTTCTATATTAATGACACGCCAATATTTAATCAACTCAACTAGGTTGCAAAAATTTAATTGCAATAATTCAAAAAGTTCAAGCTAGAAATTACTATAAATTAAAATGTGAAGACTAGTGTGTCACATACCTCATAGTTTCGGGTCCGAAAGTGCAATTTGTCCTAGTATATACAAGGCGAAATAAAAAATCTTACATTTTTCGGATCCAAGGGTCTATAAATAATTTTTGAATTTTTATTATATATAAAAAAAAGGAATACTACAGGTACACTTTAAAGAGTGAGATGTATATATAATACCCACTCCGTCCCAAGGCTATTAATACTTTATTTATCACATCAACTTATTTGTTATTTTTATTAAAACCTATTTAGGTTGTTATCAATCTTATGATGGAGGTGTAAGATTTATATTCATAAAAAAGAAAAAAAAAAAGAAGCGCACCCCTAACGGAGGGTACACCTAGCATTTGCGTGTACACTGTAAATGGGTGTACATCTTACACCTATCAAATTCAATATTTTGAGTTTCAATATTAAAAAAAAGAGCAATGCTACTCATATACCTCAAAAGGAATGTATGATTACATCTACCCATCCTAGGGTGAAGATTTTTTTACTAATCATATTGATGTGACTAGTAAAATTCATCCCACCTTAGATGGGTGATATATATATTGCCCCTTGGGAGTGTACAAGTAGTATTTTTCTTAAGAAAAAGAGACCTTGAATTTGAGAGAGCTAAGATGTACAACCCAAATAGAGTGCATGCTTAGGACTGCTTAACATGAAGAAAAATGCTAGGTGTAATCTTATTTGAGATGTACATCTTACACCTTTCAGATCCATGAATTTATAAATTATGTAGATTTTTAGTATTAAAGAAAAAATAATCTTTGAATTTGCCAGATGTAAGATGTACACCTCATATAGGGTGCACACTTTGCACGGTTCAAGGCAAGAAAAATGTACGTAACACCCATTTGAGTTGTATATCTTACACCTTTCAAATCCACGAGTTTATAAATTAGTGCCCCTAGCAAGTAGGTATAACTATAAGATGACAACCTAGAATTTGGATGGTTTGGATCCACCCACTAGCTTTATCATATTTTAAAGGGAAAACTTCAAAAAAAACACCATGCTTTCGCACTTTTTTATTTTAGTACTCTGTGGTTTAAAGTGTATCAAGTTAGTACCTTGTGGTTTCGCACTTTTTCACTTTAGTACCCTGTGGTTTCAAGTGTATCAAGTTAGTACTCTGTGATTTTATTTTTGTATCAAGTTAGTACTCTGTGGTTTTATTTTTGTATTAAGTTAGTACCATGTGGTTTTATTTTTCTCCAAATGAAATATTAAACTACAGGGTACTAAAGTGAGAAAGTGCGAAACCACAGGGTACTAACTTGATACACTTTAAACCATAAGATACTAAAGTAAGAAAAAGTAAAATCACAAAGGGGGGTTTTTGAAGTTTTCCTATTTTAAATTACTAAAAATCTATTGGGGTGTTTTAAACCATAGTATTTATCGGTTGTAAATATACACCCTCATAAATGTATAAGTCTAGCTGTACATCCCTGATATACACCCTAGAATGGGAAAATTTCTAGAATAGATGGGTGTATACCATACACCCTTTTTAGGGGTGTATGTATAGCATTTTACTAGCTACATTGATGTGACAAGTAAAACACATCCCATCCTATGATGGATAGGTGTATATTATACACCCCTTTAGGGGGTGTATGCGTAGTATTACTCCTAGAATAATTATTACTTAAAACTAATAAATCAAAATTTGAACAAACCTTTTTATCTAAAATTATTAGAATAATTTAATTCTAAAAAATTAAAAAGTTAAGGAGGGCCTATTATCGAATTTGATAAGACTAATTATTTTTAATAGAGAAAATTAGAATAATTAATGATTGATATCTAGTAAATTTTACTAATTTTTTTAATTAAAGTAGATAAAATAATGTAAATTTAAAATTATTTAGAAAAGTTAAAAATAAAAGGGCTTCTTTCAAATGTCTTCTAGCTGAGGGGTCTCCGTAAAATTTTTACCATGCATTTGATGCAGCGTTATATTTCTTGAAAAAACATGACTCAACCAAGTTGAGCCGAAAAATCTGTTGAGTTCGGGTAATTTTTATAATCAGTGTAAAAAATCTCTAAACGATCATAACTTTTTGTTCAAATATTCTATTTTAATGTGTAACCCTAATTCTGACAATATTTTTTAAGATCTACGCATTCAATGACTAAGCCATTCTGGCTTCACTGAGCTTGGTATCCAAATTTAATTATTTCTGCCTCCGTTTTTACATTTTAAAATACTTTTGAAAAGTTCTGTATTTTTTTTTCTATTTTTAGTTTAATTATTTGATTATTTCTAATATGATTAAGACGTAGAGATATATTAGAATTTATTATCTTTTTCTAGCAGGATTCGGGTATCAGTCCTATATGTAGATATGATATTCATTAATGTAATTAGAGTTTTTAGAATTGATTAATAATATTTTCATCTTTATCGAATAATTGATTTTTTGTACATGGATCCCTCTCTTTTCGTTCTTGTGTTTCTTTCCTCTCAATGTAGGTGTAATCATGTAAGGGCTTGTTTGGTTCATCCATTTTGGATATGGAATGGGAATCGGTTTGATCAAATCCGGTTAATTTTGTTTGGTTCGCATGAATCGATTTGGGATTCCTATTTCGGACTGGAATGGGAATGGCCCATTAGCCTTCAACTTAATTTCGGTCTTCTAGCCCGGATTGAGATTTCATTCCGGAAGCCCACTAAGTTCTCGAAGCCCATGTGACCATCTCACCCTCCTTCTCTTCCCCCTTTCTCATCAAAAAAAACCTTATCCTCTCTCAAAACCCTATTCCTGACGCAATCAATAAAAGTTTTTAAAAATAAATTTGATATTTTTTTTGGAAAACTTATTAGAGAATAGTATTATATTTTTCATAAATTTTAAATAATATAAATTTATATTTGAGAGTAAAATTAGTATTATAGCATTCTATAATTTTTTTAGTTTATACGAATCAAACAATGAAATGTGAATAACTCATTCCAATTCCCAATCCACAAATAAACCAAACGTCTTGGGGGAGTGGGCCATTCCAATTACCATTCCAATTCATTCCCATTCCATTATTCATTCCAATTCCACCATTGAACCAAACAAGCCCTAAGAGACAATGCAAAAGATCATTGGGAAGATTAAATAGGGAGCAACTTATCTACACCCCTGATATAGATGATTGGTGCCCGTCCATTTTAAAGCAGAGTGTGTAAGGACATCGCAACTTCGGTCCATTTTAAAGCAGGCCCCTCACTTTTTATACAACTTTTCATTCACAAACCAATGGACAATCGGAGTGAATTTATTCAGATTTTGGAGGATATATTGAGGGCTTGTGTCATGAACTTTGGAGGTGGGAGGCATCGACACTTGAGATTGGTCGAGTTTGCGTACAACAACAGTTATTAAGCAAGCATTCAGATACCTTCATTTGAAATATTGTATGGACGCAAGTGTTGATCACTCCCGCATTGGAGTAAAATAGGTGAAAGAAGAACTTTGGGGCCAGATATTCTGTTGGAGACAGAGTAAAAGGTTAGAATTGTACGACGATATCTACTGACCACGCAGAGTCGACAGAGCAGTTATATTGATATTTGGCGATGAGACTTGGAATTTCAGGCTAGTGACTATATATTTTTGAAAGTCTTACCATCTAAAGGGATTCGCGGATTCGGAGTTTGTGGAAACTTATTTTGTGGTATATTAATTCCTTCGGGGTATTGGAATGAGTTGGACTGGTGGCATACGTGGTTACGTTACCGCCGACATTAGCTAGTGTCCACGACGTCTTCCATGTCTTGACTTTGAGGAGATATATTTTCGACCCTTCACATCTAATTGACTTCATTCCACTCGAGTTGAGCAAGGACTTGAGATATGAGAAGAGATCGGTGAGAATTCTTGCTCGGAAAGAATTGCGCAACTGTTTTATTCCTTATGTTAAAGTGTTGTGGAATAATCACGAAGTGACTAGTCGGAGACAGTGATGCTGGAGTCTTACCCCTAGCTGTTCGAGAATACTTCTTGAGGTATGAATTAAGTTTCAAGGACGAAATTTTTTGTAAAGGGAAGGTTGTGGTGTTCCAAAAACTTAGCTATCAGAATAACTATAGTCTCAACAGCTAGTCGACATATCTGTAGAGTATCGGGTCAAGTTGAAGTCAATTTAGTGCAAAATGGATGCGAAACCGATTTGGAGCATTGAAATCTGCTAAAACTAGAGTTTTGGCAACTTTAGGGCACCCAGAAATAGGAACCAGGCACCCAGATTCTTAGTGCAGAGCTATAGAAGTTATTGAAGTCATTCGAGCCCTCTTTCAGGATGCTCGAAAGTTACTGTAGCTGCCTGAAAGTGAGTTGGTGAACTTTCTCGAGTGTATCGAATAGTGCTGACACGTGTGGTGTGGTTGGTTTGGATTCGGGCGTAGGTGATGGTTCCGAATGCTCCCTGTGGGCGCCTACTTGGGTTCTGGACATGGATTTGGGCCAATTAGGATGAGCAAAAGTAGTTTCGGGTGCCCGAAATCTAGGATTTCTATAGAGAACAGGTTTGCTTCTGTTGACTCGAGGACTCTCTCCCTTCCTTCAATTCCTATATAAATAACTCCCCTATGTCCCTAACTCTCTCTTTTCACTCTCCTGCATTAGAGAACTCCCATTCTCATTCCATTCTCCCTTTTCTCCTTCCTTCTTCACCTTGCGGGCTGGCAGCAACTACAGAACCAGCACCAATAGCAGTTGAAGCTTGGGATTATGGTTGAATTGAAGTTTCTAACTACAGTTTGAACTTTTGTCGGTGGTTTAGCTGAGGAGTGGAATGTATGGATTGGTTTCTTTCACATGGATTTTAGGTTAGTTGAGCTGAATTTGTGATTCAAGTGGATTTTCGAAATCGAATCGATATTTTGTATCAGATTTTTTTCTTCTAAATTCTATTCCGGTGATTTTCTTGCTTGCAGTTGGATTTCTCTATTTTTCCTACTTGAATTGGAGCTAGGGAAGGTGCTTGTGTAATTGATTCCTTATCAGAGTAGGTATGTTGAACCAATTTTGAGTGGAAAGAAATTTTCATTAACCGTGAGGCTGTTTTTGATGATTTTTCGGATTCCAATTATGTTTGTTTGTTTGTTTTTTTTTTTTTTTTGTTTGAGCGATAGGTAGCTCGCTACCCGCTTCGTTTATTTCATTTAGAAATAAACTTAGTTGAAAATATGAATCAACTAGAATTCGAACTTGGGTCTCGGGTACCAACCACCAAGCCCTTTGCCACTTGCTCTAGGGACGGTTGCTTGCTGGGTTTTTAGTGTTTGCTGGAGTGTTTCTTACTGGATTCATGGGCTGTGAGGGAGTCCACTTCGTTCCAATTCCCGAATTGCGAATAGAGGTCGGTTTGGCATATCGAACATGACGAACTGCTTGATATGTCTGCTAATTATAGATCCAACATGTTCTTGTTATGGCTGGTTAGTAGATTGGATATTTCAACTGGTTTTAGACTTATTATTAGTCATATATATGTGTCTGGTGGAGCAAGGTTAATTATCCTATAAACTTAACTAAGTAGCCATATAGTTGATGATAAGTTTCTATGCATTTTTATGTTCTTTCTTTAGCTGATACTTACCTGTTATACATGACCGATCACTGTTCATGTAGTCTAATTTCAGATTCAGATTGATCCTTTATGCCTGGGCTGTGGGGCAAAGTTGAGTAGTGTTAGTTAAATTGTTTGGTACTCGGGGATTTGGGCGGGGTCGGGTTTTAGACCATCTGTAATTCATGGCAGCCGTGGATTTGTACAGTTGTACGAGACATTAGTAATTGCATCAAATTTCGCCAAGGTTACTTCATTAGTGGTTATTATGATCTGTTTGATCATTTGCATCGACTATAGCCTATAAGAACTCTATTGGGCTTGATCTGATTGCTATGATACTCGAGTGGATCGCTTCCCTCGAGCGCTCCCCCAGAGGTTAGCGATTTATTAGTGGATAGGTCACTTTGACATTGGCGACCCACCAAATTTTGATAGGGATCAGACATGAGGCTAGCGCGGGCTTGACCGGACCTATGGGCCAGCGAGGTATTTCGGTAGTATTATAGCTAGTTATGCATAACATTCATGATGCACTCATTCTAGTTATTAGCATAGAGGCATAGTAACAGTAGTTTCTTTTCCTCAATTATTTATATAATATATTACTCTTCCATTCAGCAGTATTACTTATACCTCTAGTAAACCTAATGGGTAGATCGTTGTCGTCGATGATAGTACTCATTGAAAATTATCAAAATCTAGAATTTTAGTTTTGAATTCAAATTCTAAATTGAATTTAAAATGTGAATTTAAATTTTAAAAGTAAAATTAAGTCAAAATCTTTTTATTCAAGTTGAAACAAAGGATAAAATCGAGAATTTATAAAATATTTGCAAATTTCTGGCACTCGGGAATAGAAGATATGCAATCCTCATTCTCCCTAATTAGGAGATACGATTCTCTCTTTTAGGGAGGTTCTACTCTCTTTGGGACAAAATATTACCAACTCGATTACTTAATGACATTATCTAAATATAATAATCCGCAATAAATTCTGAGTAATCCATTATATAGATAGCATGATAAAACGCTCACCCAGTAAATATGCTTTCAATATGCATCTTGGAGGATGTGACAAGTCTTATCATAATTTGTTATATGTTAAAATATTTCATTTGATGAGTTAATAAATAAATAAATAGGGTGTAGTGGTTGGTACCTGAGATCCAAGTTCGAATTCTAGTTAATTCACATTTCCAGCTAAGTTTATTTCTAAATGAAATAAAGAAAACGGTTAGAATGTTACCTTTCTCTCAATAAATAAATAAATAGGAAATTAAATTATAAATATTTAATGGCCTTTTTGCATAAAAAATCTACAGTTCTGCATTTTTGTAAAAACGAACCATTATTCTGAATTTTATAGATTTGATCTAAATTTTCAATAAACTGACCAAAATATTCTTATTCCTTTTTCTATCTCCTTTTATTTTCTTTCTCTCATTCGTATTTTCCTCTCCAACCCTCATCGCCTTCTCCACCACCTTCGTGGCTCTCGGCGATGGTGACGAGGGCAATACAATATTTTAGGATAATTAACATATTTTGGCCAGTGTTGGGAATCCAGTACTCGCCTCGATACCGGATCTTGTGAATTCGCAACTCGCTCCGATACCGACTGTTGTGGATCCGGTACCGATTGTTGGATTCTGCAATGGAAGCGTCAAATCGGATTTTTACCATAAACCTGTCTACTCAGCAAAAGCTTATACAATCACAAAAGAGAGAAAAACAAAAATAGAAAATATGCGGGTAAAATAAGATTCATTAAATAAGAGAAGATTACACCTGACTCCCTTTCTGCAACAGAGTAGTTACAACCCGAGCCCACTTTCTGAATCTCTTCTACCCTTCTCTTTTTTTTTATAAATATAAAAGACAACTCTCTTTCTTTCTCACATGCACCCGTACACTAGGTGCATACAATCGGCCAACTCTCTCTCTCTGGTACAAACCACCAAAGAGCTTCAACTTTTTGGCTGTACTCATCTCCAAAAGCACTCCACATGGTGCTTCTATAATGCTTACAATAAAACGTACCCAAATCCTAGTATATTTAGGATTCCTACTTCAATAAATATTTAAATCTATATTTCGTTTATCTCCAATAGATTTAAATATTTATCCCAATCTAGTTAGATTTATACTCTAATTAATATCTAAATCTTAATTTATGTCCAACAGATTTAAATATTAATTCTTATCTGTAAGGACTGAGATTTTGACAGTGCAACCAAACTCTCTGTTGACAATGTTTATGTGTGTAATTTAATTACATAAGCACTCGTCAAGTTTCAGGAGAAAATGAGCNTCTTAGTATTTCAAAACCTGTTTCTGTGGTTGGAAACATTTTAACTGATAGATGTGGATTTATGTTCAAATATCGAATATATAAATGTGAACCTGTGATGTGAATGGTGTATGAACATATAATTGTTGGATATTTGTATGTTCATTTGGTTGTGGTTGTACCTGGGTTACTTCTTGTACGTGTGTGACGCCGTGCAAATACAGGGGAGACTCTGTTCGTGTGAACAGTGGATTCCCTGTGTTTGTGGCGGATCTGGCATACTCTGGGGTCAGGCTTTAAAAAAAAATAAAAATTTCAGACGCTTTTCCGCTATGTTTTAAACTAAAAGGGACCCCGGGGCGTGACATTATCTAACTAGAATTAATCTACAAATCTAATCAAATCCTAACAATCTCCACCTTGGTTGGATTTGTAGTCTTCAATCGCTGCGTCGAGCACGCCATGCAAGCTCCACCTTGAGCTTGTCTCCTCCGCTCGATGTCGTCGCATCCGCCGCTGCGCCTCCAGCGACTGCACCTCCGCGAACTTTCGGAACCCAAACCGGCTTCGCTCCCATTCTGACAGTGCTCCCGTTCATAATGTATAAGTTTCCACACTTGTTCACCTCGCACACGACCGGATCTCGTTTTCGGACCCTCATAGCTCCACTTGAAATCGAAAAATCACAACCCTTCGAGTCCAATGTGCCTAACGAGATCAAATTCTGCTTCAATCCAGAAACATGCCGTACACCTATCAGCGTCCTCACAACCCCATCGTGCATTCGGATCTTCACCGTGCCGACTCCCAAAACTTTGCACGCCGTCCCGTTCCCCATTTGAGTTTTTTCACCCTTAATTGCCTTATAGGTGGCAAAAGACTTCTTCTCCGGGCATACATGAAAGGAACACGCCGAATCGAGTACCCACGCATCATCCAAAATTTTCGCACCTCCGGTCGCCGCATATAGCACATAAGAATCGATCATCTCCGATTTTGTCGCATGCGCCGTGGCTGATACCGTCTCATCCTGATTCACGAAAGTTTTCTCCTTTTGCCGCTTCAACTCCTTCAGATCATTCTGAAGTTCCCAACAATTGTGCTTAATATGCCCTTTCCTATGACAGTAAAAGCACTCCACCTCATATAGCGACTTCTTCTGTCGATCTCCAGTCGCTGATGTTGTCGCCTCCTTCTTTGCTTTCACCACTAGAGCAGTATCACGGCTCTGCGTGCTAGACTTCTGAGTCATCTTCTGCATCTCTTTCGAGAGAAGCGCTGCCGTGACCATCTCCACGCATATGGTCTCCTTGCCATAAAGCAATGTGGTCACCAGATGCTCATATGTCGTCGGTAACGAAGATAATAAAATCAGCGCCTTATCCTCGTCATCCAGATTGACTCCGATGCTAGTGAACTGGGCCACCACCTTATTGAACTCGTTAAGATGCTCATGTAGACTCGCCGCTTCCTGTATCCGCAGCGTAAATAGTCGTTGTTTCAGATACAATCTGTTCATCAGGGAGTTGGCCATGTACAGATCTTCCAATTTCTTCCAAAACTTTGCCGGTGTCATCTCACTGGCTACGTTGTAAAGAACATCATCTGCTAATAATAGATGAAGCGTACTCAGCGCCTTCCGCTCCATCTTCGCCTATGCCACATCTGTGACCTCCGCCGGCTTCGCCTCCTTTCCGTTCAACGTCTCATCTACTTCTTATTGTACGAGGATCGCCCGTACTTTAATCTGCCATAATCCGAAATTGTTCTTGCCGTCAAACTTCTCGATTTTAAATTTCGTGGCCATCTCCGTTGATCTATCCCGCATATGAGTAACCTTCAGCTCTGATACCAATTGTTGAGAATCTGGTACTCGCCCCGATACCGGATCTTCTGAATCCGCAACCTGCTCCGATACCGACTGTTATAGATTCGGTACCGATTGTTAGGATTCCACAACGGAAGCGTCAAATCGGGTTTTTCCATAAATCCGCCTCCTCAGCAAAAGCTGATACAATCACAAAAGAGAGAAAAACAAAAACAAAAAATATATGGGTAAAATAAGATTCATTAAATAAGAAAAGATTATACCTTACTCCTCTTCTGCAACAGAGTAGATACAACCCGAGCCCTCTTTCTGAATCTCTTCTATCATTCTCTCGTCTTTTATAAATCTAAAAGACAACTCTCTTTCTCTCTCACATGCACCCGTGCACTAGGTGCATGCAACCGGTTAACTCTCTCTCTTTCTCTGGTACAAACCACCAAAGAGCTTCAACTTTTTGGCCTTACTCATCTCCAAAAGCACCCAATATGGTGCTTATATAATACTTACAATAAAACGTACCCAAATTCTAGTATATTTAGGATTCCTACTCTAATAAATATTTAAATTTATATTTCGTTTATCTCCAATAGATTTAAATATTTATCCTAATCTAGTTAGATTTATACTCTAATTAATATCTAAATTTTAATTTATCTCCAACAGATTTAAATATTAATTCTTATCCAACTAGAATTAATCTACAAATCTAACCAAATCCTAACAGCCGGTAATTAACATATTTTGTACCATTCACATAACTATAAATTTATTAAAGTAAGCAATTAACTTAAATTTTAGGGTAAGCTTCATATTGCATCTTTGTGGTTTAGCTCATTTTCACTTTGCCACTACATGGTTTAAAAAGTTTCAGTTTGCCCCCACCCCTCCTATAATTTGATTTTTATTTCACCAAAACACTCTATGTGAAACAGGGTGGCAAACCGAAAATATTAAAAAACTCACAATATAACAAAGTGAAAAATATACTAAACTGCAGGGAGGCAAAGTGAAATATTTTAAACCGTAAAGTGACAAAATAAAAATGAGCTAAATCACAGAAAGATAAAGTATAACTTTTTGAACTACATGGTGACAAAGTAAAAAATAAGCTACACTACAGAAAGGCAAATTGAAGTTTATCCTAAAATTTTATATCCGAAGAGCCATCAAATTATTTAAATCAAACAAATTAAAAGATTGAGTACTAAAATCAAAATTTTAAAAGATCGTACAGTGAATCGAAATGACTAATAGCTAGTTCATATATCTATTTTATACATTTTTACTTTAATAATCATTACAACTTTAATCAATTAACTTTTAATTATTGTTGTTTTATGGTACTTTTGTGACTATTCCCAGCCCAATGTCACTCCTAACTTTATGTGTCGATCAACTTTCCTAAATTTACAAGTACTATATGGGGGGGTTGGCTTTAATTTCTTTATTTATTGTTATATAGTATCCAATGTAATTGAAATTTATAGTACAATTGTGTGGTATATTAGCTTCATCTTAATTGATTTTTTTTTTCTTTTTTTTTGGTTGGTAAAAATGTACAACGAGTCCCTAACCTTTAGTACTTTTGTAAATACGTCTTCGGACTTTTAATTTTCGCAATTAGACTTCGCAAAATTGATTCTCATAAATTTCTATCATGTCATATCCTTGTGGGGAACCAAATATTAAATTCTCAATTCCTCATGCACATTCCTGTAAATTTTAAAAATGTCACAAGCCCAACATGTCCTACTAGTAAAGGGATAATTGCATATACGTACTACTCAAAACTTCTGAAATAGAGAAAATAAAAATAATGGAATTAAAGAAAGTAATATTAAAGCAATAGAGGCAATTGCTTATATGCTCCAGCAAAGTTTCTGACTTTTCTTATTTATCCCTCTTAGAAGGTTAATATTAAAAAATATTTTTTGAAGATTCCAAGGCCTTTCAAATATATCCCTAAAGTTAAATTTTATTAGTGAACGGTTAGGAACAGCCATTCTCTCTGTAAAATTACCTTTTTACCCTTTCTAATATATCTTTCTATTATCACCAATTTTTCTTATTTGTTCTTACGTTATGAGTAAAATAAGTATTTTTATTTTTTGCCCTTTTAGATTATATGCACTTCTATCGTCATTAATTTTTCTTATTTGTCGTTAAATTAAGGGCAAAATACGTATTTTATTATTTTTTAATTATGATAGAAATTTAATCTGAGATGACTTAACGGGCACTAACAGTAGGGATATTTTTGAATAATAGAGAAATATATGATGGGTATATTTAAAACCAAAAAACAGTAGGAGTAAATAAAATATTTCAGAAATTTTGAGAGGTATATAAGTAATTATCCCGAAACAATATGATATTCGTTTTAACATTATCATATTTTTGGTAAAATCAAATTTCCACACTTTTTCTAACAATATCAATCCAACATTTCATTCTCTTCTAGTTATCAAGTCTATAGATCTTCTCTTCCTATATTTACTCCATGCAAATCAATTCTACAACTAGATCTTCTAATTAATAAGGTGAAGAACAAAACCAAAAAGGAGGTGAAAAAAAAAAAAAAAAAAAAAAAAAAAACTAAATTAAGAAGCCCACACTTACTAGTTATCCATGATGACCCAAAATAAAACCTAGGAATTACAATCCTTTTACATCTATAGTAATTAACCCTACACAATCTTAAGAAGGCTTTAGTTGTTCTCCCTATCAACAACCAACCATATATGCTACAATTTATCAGCAATTTTTCCGAGCGCATCCGCGAGTTTGTTGAGAATGACTAGCAAGCTATTTGTTTGATCCTTCCTTTGCTCTCTATCCAATTGTGAGTTCAAGTTCTGCGCTTCGAGTTGCGCGCTCAGCATTCGACTGTTTCTCTCGAGCACGTCGATAAGTTGGCTTTCGACGTTTGTTTCTCCCTCGTCCGTCGACGCTCGTTTTCTCTTGTGCCCTTCGTTCTCGGTGTCGTGAGCTGGTTGCTTATCTTTCGACGTACCTGCATTACTAGAAGAACTAATTTAGTACAAGATACTGAAGAAAGAATTCGAATCAAAAAGTACGTCGAAATGACATCCATTTCAGTACATGCACTAGGTTTTGCGCAAAAAAACTATGTCGAAAACTAGCATCATTAGTATGAAATTATAGCTACAAAAGGCACTTAAATATGTTTATTTCTCGATATTTTACCATGGATTTTGCGTATATAAATTTCCTGTAAATATGCGAAATTGCACAATTTTGTACTAGAATTTGCACGCAATAAAAATATGGCATGTCTATTATATTGTGGTTTTTTTTTGAAGTAATTAAAAAATAGGTTGATGATCATGCCACAAGGAATAAAGAACATGGGTATATATATGTATAATTTGCTATTTGAAAATTTTCCATTACCAAATTTTTGAATGAATCAAATTTGTTTAACATTTAAAGTTATGGATTATCGACGTAAAAAAAAAAAAGAAAAGCTCTATTAATTATCTTCGGTCAATATGTTTAGTGCTTTTGTTTAGTGCTAAATTAGCCAAGTCCGAGCAATGTAATAAGTTGCTAAGATGGATGCTACGTACCTCATACTGATTAAGTTCTCGCTTAGAACATATTTTTAATCTATTCCGAGAAGCAATTCGATCTCAAATATTTTGGCGACCAAAACATTTAGAGCTTTCGCTATTAGTTCTGATGGTAAGTTAAACCAAACTTAATTCTAAGTCACAAAAACAAGAAGTTCATTTTGACGATTAAGTGACGGATTTTAATGAACTCGTGAGGTGCATGCTTCTGCAAATATCTTTAATTATTTATTTTTATTTTTCGTTTTATTACTACACGCGACTCGACTCAAAAAAAGCTTCACCAAAGTCCTAGCTGAACCACAAAGGTCCTAAAATTTATCGCTGTGAAAATGTTATTTATAAAAAATTAAACCTATGCAAACAATACAATAACTATGAAATTAATCCTGGTTAAGCAGTGTCAATTACAATCCTTGTGGTGCATTAACAGGAAATCATTTACGCTAATTAGCTTCAGCAGTTCAACTTGTTTACGTCGTCTAAGATAAAAACTAACTTCAAATTGGAAAAAGAATAACAATATATAGCACAAAGCAACTATAACTACTATAAAATAGTAGTATTTGGAACAAACCATTACCTGGCTCAATGCTCTCTTGGTGAGGTGCTTCATATTTTTTCTCTGCATCTCAAAAGAAGGCAAGTAATCCATTAGGGCTGAATTAGAAATAATGAGAAGGATTTTACCATATCAAGAAGGTAAAATTATATGGTGAAATGTGCCCACTCTCTATATAAATTTTAAAACCTATTAATTAATTCAGCTACCAATATACGTACTTTAGTATAGGTGGATAAAATACTCAGCTTGAAACTAAAGATTCAAGGATTTGAGCTTTTTGGGGCTAAGGAAGCTTACGAACTACATCAACGTGAATCATATGAAATACTCTGTTCATGAAAGTTGAAATAGATAACAGCGGGGGCATGAGTGAATTGCACCACATCAGTATCAGAAATTGATTTTAAAATTATTTTTCAAAAAGAGGATTATGATCTATACTCGAGCGGGATCTAATTCGGGCCGGCTTGATATTTTTTTTTCATATGTTTTATGTCAATTTTTCTCTTTTTTTTTTTTTGTTTAAAAAAGAGAACAAAATTAGTAGAATTTCAATTATCTGTATATTAGCTCGAATCCGTCCTTAAATAATTGTTGCCAGTTAGACATGTTTACCTGACCCACCTCATATCAATGGGCCCAAAAAATGATCAAGTTCTTGTCATATTTTGAGTAGGAAATTCTAATAGAGAAGAGCCATCAAATTCTAAAAAGGTTCAAAAACAAATAAACAAATAAATAAATAAACTCAAACACCATGTTAACTAATTGCAGCTTCAAATTGGAAAGTTTCTAAGGTGTATATTATATATATATATTATATATATATATATGAAGGAAACACTTACCAGATATTGGCATGGCCACCACCGGCACAGCCGCCGCAGTCGCCGTGGTGGGCGGCAGCACCGATCTCTCCTCCGCCTCCTCTCCGCCTCTAGCCGCGGCTGCAGTGACCGCGACAGCTACTGCCTCCTCCTCTTCACTGTCGGAGAACAGCCCGTCCTCCGCCGCTGTCCTTCCGCTGTCGAACACTGCCTCCTCCACCTCCGCCTCGCCTCTCTGGCCTGCCATCTCCGTCTTCTTCTTCTCCTCCTCCTCTTTTCTCTGCCGCCGCCGCCGCCGCTCTCTCCTCCTCCTCAATCTCCTCGTCTCTTCTCCTCCGCGACGCTGCCTGCGCGACGCCGTCGAGATATTCGTAGACTCCCGGTCGAAGAACCCGGAGCCGCCTCTCCCGCCGCAGATATATCCTCATCGCCCAAAACGACTCCCCCCTGTCGCGCCCCTTCGCCTCTCCCACTCCTTTATCTCTTATAATCCCCGCCAGATTGCTTCCACCCGCTCTCCTGCACTGCCCGCCCCCGGACACCCCGTCCGTCCGCAGTACCGCCACCGCCGCCCACCATCGGCTCCAGCTGCTGTCTGCCAACCCGCCGCCCTCCGCCGCCGGCCGGCCGCCCCCCCTCCCGCCCCCCCTCCCCTCCACCACCTTCTTCCCTTGTATCAGCACCAGTATCTCCTGCCTCGTCCACCGCGGCAGCCGCGGCGGCCTCCCGCTGCCTCCTCCGCCTCCGCCTCCGCCTCCGTCGTATCCGTTCGGCCCCACGGCGTTAGCCATAGCAAGCTCGCGAATGAATACGAATAAAAGATACCTAGCTAGCAATATGACAAAGACGACGGTGAACCGCAATACCTAACGGCGAGTTAACGGAGAGGAGGTGGGAGAGAAGAGAATAGGAAAAGGAAATGAGGTGGGGAGGGGGAGACTTAATTAATTAGGGGGGGAGGCCACAGGGACAGTGGGGGAGGCTCTAAATTAGCCTAGTCTTTAAATCCCTATCTCTGTGAGATCATTAGAAACATTATTCCACACCATAATCCCTTTTTAAATTGCAGTATTTTTTTAGTAATAAAATTGGAAATTTATATGGGTGGAAGGTAAGATCTTCTTAGGGATGTGTGAAGAAACAAAAAAAAAAAAAAATTATTGCCTGCACCTAGTGCACCACACTCCAAGTTACATAATACATGTAGCTAGCCCATGGGCATGCATCTCTCCCACTATATATTTACTTTCATAATTCCTCATTCCTAGCTTATTATTTTCAAATCGAAAGCACTTTTTGAATTCAAAAAGTGAAAAAAAAGAAGGGTTCCACTTTTTAGTGGTAGAGATTTGGAGAAAATAAAAGAATTAAAATCCTTTTCAGACATCGTTTCAATATGAAGATTCGTACGACATAGTAAAATTGGTTTTATATATATATATAGATATTTAATTGGTATAACTATTACAGAAATGGTCGCCTTTTTAGAGGTTTGATATAAAAAAGATGAATAAGAAGGAAGAAAAAAAAAGAGAGAGTGCGGTGTACGACCGACGTGGTGCGGCGAGTGCAAGCAATAATCTCTCCTGGGAGAGAGGGGGGGAAAGAGAGCTTGTATTTCTCTCTCTCTCTCTCTCTCTTCTCTAGTGGGTATTTATTAATAAATATGGGAAAGCTTGAGGGATATCCCTTTCCTACCATGGAGTTGATAAGGCACCACCACCCTCCCTCTACTATTCCTACTCTCTTGGCTAATAAAACCTCCCCCACTCCCCTTGTTTAATTTGTTTATTTATTAGGATATTTATGCTTTGGTTTCATATGTGGTGTGTACTAAATATTGGGATTTTTCTTTTTTTTTTTTTTGGGTAATCATCCACTAATGACTCTTGATTAGATGGGAGGGTAATTTTGTGCTTTTGGTGGGCTTACCTCTCTCTCTCTCTCTCTCTCTCTCTCTCTCTCTCTCTCTATCCATAGTATCACCATAAGAAATGCTTTGGAGTACTATTTCTCAAACTCATTTTCTACCTAGCTCCCTAGCACTACTTTCTTTCTCTCTTTCATTTTTTGAGAGGAAACTCTAACACTTTTAGTCTCATTTATTTAAGAGTATTGTTCATTTTTAATTATATTTCTTAGCTTCTTATTTCATGTAAGTTTTAAAACGACTTGTCTATTCTGAGAAGAAGTAATTAATCGGTCATTTCTGACTAAAACAAGAAGCTAAAATATTAGTCCCACACGTATGTTAGTAAGATTTTTATTTTTTGAAGAAAATTGACGATTTTTCGAGTAGTTCTACTCAAATTCTATTGATTGTATTAATTAAGATGGTTTAATTAAATATAAAATTTTAGCAAATACATAGCTAAATTTTACGCTTCACCTTTCATTTTCTTTTAAGTAGGAACCTAGCCTTTTATTTGAGAGATCAACTGCACATATATATATATTAGCTTGATACATTTGACCTAGTGCATGGTTTTTCTTAATGAGGTTAAATTGTATTAGTAGTGGATGTACACCCTTAATTGTTTTGGACAGGTTCAAATTGTGAGCTAGAGCTAGCCCCTCAACACTACCTCACATAAATTTTCACTAGTACGTGCACACATGCTTGAGTTTTCTTCTTCTTATATCTTCTTTTCTTTTTGAGAAAAATATAGTACGCCATCTGCTTCATTCATAAGGGTGATAAATTTAGTTACAAAAAGTGAGGCAATTAGGCCTCAAAGGGGACCAGCCGAAAAAAAAAAAGTATTACAAACGCCAAACACAAAGGCTAGAACATAGATGGTGGACTGTAAAACTAGCAAAATAGAGCCCAATCCCTCACCAAACCTTTAATCCGTCTGGCAACAGTCAAGGGATCCGAGCTAAGCTTCTGAAATAACAGCTCGATCGTTTCTTTCCGACCAAATGGTAACTTGTTTCTTCGTAATTATATCTCCTATGGGGTGGGGGTGTGGTTGATTGCCAACTTTGCCTTACTAAGGGTGACCATAAACACTAGCTTATCCTTTGCACCCATGGCATGGATTTCTCATGCCACATTAAGGCTAATTAAGCATATCAAGAAGCACTTTTTCAATGAGGTGATTGGAATCACTAGGGGTGGTCACAATCTCCTTGTGACAAGAGAGGGATGGGGGAGAGGGGGGGGACCAAAGGGAGATGCCCTAAAATTTGATGACCGCTTCAGCAAGGTTGGCGCGTGTAATTTCGCCCCCTTTCGTGGGGGGGTCTAGCCCTATTTAAAATCATTTTCCGTTCCTTTCATGTCCATTTCATTTAGAAACTTTTCTTATAGGCCTTCTCCGACTTTGCCCTTTCGATACTTGGAAGGTATGATAGAGTCCTTATGGAGCCTTATACAAGTCAATAATATCTCATACATGCATGATATTTTCTTCAGAGCTAGATAGACAAAATTAGATGCACCATACAAATTATTCTTCTAATTAATCACCTTCAACCCTATATATTATTACTAATCCTTTGTTGCAAGTTAAATAAGATCAGTTAGAGCTGTAACAATATTTGGATTTTTCGATTCGATTAAACGCCTTTAACTTGATCTATGCAATTGAGGACCATTGAAATGGTTTTGCTGTGGTAGTCCACACCTACCATGCACTTAAATATTGGTTTAATAAATTAATTGATTGGGCTTAAAGGGTATTATGTCATCCTACTCAGCAAATTTTCCCTGTGTAGGGTTGTTTAGTGGTAAGATATGATTCCTTGCACACTAAATATGAAAGAACTATTTTGATATCTCCTTTTAGGTAAAATTGTATAGCCAACCCCTTTAACTTTATCATTTCGAAATGGCCTCCTCGACATTATTCGTTTTGCTTGACACCCCTTTAACTTTTAAATTTTATGAATTTAACGGTTTAAGCTAGCCCATTAAACATTTGAAATTATGTTGAACACCTGAGTAATTTCATTTAGTTTAATTACTTTTCAGAAATGAAACTAGAATAATTAGCTATTGATAACTATGGAATCATTGAAGTTAACCAAAAATATTCAATTTAACTAAGTAGACGATTATGTACGTTAAACCTATCGATTAACTAGTAATAGTTAATGGAACTACTGATTTAATAAAAATTTTCAACTTAACTAAATTAGAAATATTACAAGTTACGCAGGTGTCAGCTCGGAAAAGTATGTTTCAAAATGCCCTATAGTTCTGTATGAATTAATAAATTTTTACCTGAGTTCTTATTCTAAAGTGGTAATGTTACAATATAAAAAATAAAAAGAATGGGTGACATAATTATATTACAAAATAAATGAGAGTTGTGGGGTGTCTTAATTTGCTAATGCCCTGCTGTAGTGTAGGTGGCTACAGTTTATAACTTTAATAAATGGGTGGATTAGAGCCACCCAATTAAGCATGGGGATGGATTTGGTGGTAATAAAATGATTTGGAAACATTAATTGGTCCCAATTTACAGAATCCCAGTAATTAAAGGATGGGGATTTTTAGGGTTTTGGGGCAAGAAGAACCATATCCATCTCTTCTTTATTGGATTAGATGCATTTAGGTTTAAAAAGGGCAAAAATCTACTTGTACAACACCTCATAGGGGGTGTGTATATCTTATTCCTCCACCACCACCCCCCCCCCCCAGGGGTGTAAACGAGCTGAACACGAGCTGGCTCATTAAAGTATCGAGCCGAAAAATTCAACTCGTATTCTACTCGTTTATTAACGAGCCGAACACGAGCTGGCTCACGAACAATAAATTAAAAAGAATTAGATTAAATATATATATATATATATATATAATAAAATAAATTTATAAAATCTTATCCATTAGACTTTGATCTAATGTTGAAATTTACATATAAATGGATCTTTTTATAATTAAACTGCATTTATATTTTTATTTTGCTAAAATTAAATATAAAATATATATTATATGTAATTATTTATTTATATATAAAAATATAAATTAAATAAATTATATAAATAATAAAATAATGTATTCAGCTGTTATCGAGCCGACAAGACGAGCTGAGCTGATCTCGTGTTCGGCTCGTTTACTAAACGCGCGAGCCGATCTCAAGCTCATTTCGAGCCAAACACGAGCCGGCCGCGAACAGCAAGCTGGAATTGCCGACGCCCTAACCCCCCTAACCAAAGGGGGGGTGTATATATCTTTTTGTTTGATTTTATGGTTTAATTAGAAATTAGCAGTTAATTATTTTAATTTTATTTTGCTATAAGATAATCTAGACTATTAAATTTGATGGAATTATTAATCAATTTGATTAAATTTTCAATTCATTTGGCCAAATCATTCAATTTTTTTCAAAAAATCATGCCATGATCTCTTTTTTCAAAAAAAAGTATAATCCTATATAATTTGATATGCTGGTGCAATACTTTTTTATTTTGTTATCATGATTGGTTTGTTTGCAATGTACTCTGAACACACGTGATAGGTAACAACTATTATTACTATTTTTTTCCTTATAATCTTAGGAATAAAAGCAAGTTGCTTCCAAATTTTGTCATTTGTTGTTAAACAACTATATATATATGGGATACAAAAATTGCAAATATATTTCTAGAGTTAAATTTTGTTAGTGAACTGCAATTGTTATCTTTGTGAAATTATTATTTGCTCTTTCAAATATACCCTTCTATCATCATCAATTTTTCTTATTTACTTTTAAGTTAGGGACAAAAAAAGTATTTTTATTTTTTACCTTTCAAATATACTTTTTTACTATCACCAACTTTTCTTATTTATCTTTAAGTTAAGGACAAAAGAAGTATTTGATTTTTTTTACCTCTAGTGAAAATTTAATCCAGATTTAACTGAAAAACTTAACAGGTACGTACTAATAGCTGAAAAACTTAAAAGGTACTGAAAAACTTTGTTTATTTGCTTTTAAGTTAAGGGCGAAAGAAATACTTTTACTTTTTACCTTTTCAAATATACCCTTCTATCAGCACTAATTTTTCTTATTTGCCTTTAAGTTAAGGACAAAAGAGGTTTTTGATTTTTTTTTAACTCTAGTGAAAATTTAATTCGGATTTAATTGAAAAAATTTAACAGGTACTAGTAACTGGAATATTTTTTAATAAAGGAAAATATACCATCTGAAATAAAAAAAAAGGAGTGTTTAGAATTCCGTATAATTGGTGGGGTCTTCATACAATTTTACCAAAATGGTGGGCACCGCCTATGATTAATTTGGCTCCGCTGTGTACAAAAGCATTTGGGTTATTTGTATACACGTCCCTGCAAATATAGTGAATTGCAGATATATCCCTGCAAAATCGAAATTCCATAAGTTGTCCCTGCAAAAGTCCAAAGTTATGCAGATATATCCCTGCGGTCAACATCTGTTAGTGAACTTTTTATTTTTTAACAGTTGAAGCGTGAAATGACATTTTTGCCCTTACAAATATATCCCTCCAAAAGTCCTAACTGATAAACATTTGCAAAAATATCCTCGCAAAAATGCCAACAGTCATTTTTGTTCTTTATAAGTGAAATGTCCATTTTGCCCTCACAAATATATCCCTCTAAAACCCAAAGTAATAAAGTTGTACAGAAATGTCCCCAAAAATGACCCTAACGGTCATCTTCTTCCTCTATAAATTCATCACTCCATTGCAACATACCATATAACTCTTTTTTTGCTCTTTTCTCCTTTATTGATCCACTATTTTCCTTCTCTTATTTTGATCTGTTAAATCGCAACAATTTTATTTTTCGATTTTTTTTCTCTTCTAATATTTTTATGATGAGTGAAAGATCAGCGGATTCTTCTTCGAGCAACCAAATCCCTAAGTGCGATTGCTTTAAAACTTGTAGAATTTGGGTTTCAAAGCAATCGCACACTAGAGGTCGTCGGTTCTATGGGTGTCCAAACTGGGGGGTAAGATAATTTCTTTTGCATTATCTGCAGTATTTAACCCTAACTTTAGTTTCATATTTTGCAGAGTATTTACTAATTAGTTTCATATTTTGCAGAGTAATGAGCACTGTAATTACTTTGGTTGGATTGATGATGCACACCACAATACTGTTGACTTAAAATACCAAGTACAAGCATTTCAAGAAGCAGTGGAGCATCGTATTCAGAAGTTAGAAAAGAAAGCTTTATTTCTACTTAAGTTGCTTGTATGTTTAGTATTGATTAATATCTTGTTTAGTTTGACAATGTAATGTGAGTGATAATTGTACTTGTTGTAATGCAAGTGAATAGAGATGTGTAAGCTTTATTTCTACATACATTTTACAGAGTAATGGAAGCATTGGAAAAATCTGTTCTACAAAGTATCCAAAGTCAATATTGTTCCATACAAACATAGTATCCAAAGTCAATGTTGTTCCATACAAATATAGTATCCACTGTCAATGTTGTTCTATACAAACATAGTATCCACAGTCAATATTGTTCCATACAAACATAGTATCCACAGTCAAACCAATACAAAGTCAAAATGATCCACAAAAGTAGAACCAAATACAACACATATCTATTCAAACCAAAACAACTGCTATTCAAGTTTCAAACCAATACAAACTCAAAACTATTGCATCAAGTTTCATATCTACTCAAACCAAAATATTGCATACAAATCATCCAAGGGTCTCATTTCAAGTACCCACTATTTCGAATTGAAGTATGCAGAGACTGATTGTGCACAAGCATCTAGAGGCTGATTACATACAAACCAAAATATTGCATCCAAAGGCTGATTGCATACAAACCAAAATACTAGATACAAGCATCCAGAGGCTGATTGCGCTTCAAGTATCCACCATTTCAAGTATCTACCAAAATACATCCATTCAAATCTACCAAAATAAGGCTTTTACTACATCAACTATTTTTCTAAACCAAATCTTAATTTTCTAGAGAACCAAGTGCATCAATTTCACTTATAGCACTTCCTTGTTGGGACTGCAAGTGTTTTGATCTCGATACTACCCTTTTTCCTCTACGCCTACAGTTTTTATATAGTTACTATTGTAGCAAGGAAAATAAATTTAAAGTGAACATTGTTGGTCAGTATAGTACCTTGTGCGACTGCTAATACTTGCTTGAGATGGTGGTTCAGAGTGCGGATTCCCTGCTTGAGATAGTTCTGTAGGCTATTGATTCGTTGCTTGAGATAGTGCTGCAGCAGGCTGTTGATTTGCTGCTTAAGATGGTCCTGCAGCAGGCTGTTGATTCGCATTGACAGGGTTCTTGCATGTTTTTGCACGGTGGCCTAATTTATTGCATCTTTTGCATCGATGCCTCTTCCTGATTGTCATCTCGTCTGATCCTCTAATTCGCTTGTTTCGAGGTCTTCCAGCTGGCCTATTTAAAATAGGAGGTAATACACGATGACCGATGTCAATCTTTACTCATTGATCACAACTAGGTAATGGTGCAATGGAACTAGCATAGGCCTCCTTATATTTGGCCACTGTAAAATATGGGTGCACATATTTTTCCCACTTTTTATGTTTTAATTTACCTATTACTGCCATTGCATGAATGCATGGCACGCCTTTCACTTGCCATAACCTGCAGCTACACTATGTTTCATGTAGTCTCACCTAAAACCTTGATTGAGGTCCAATCACTTCTGCTGAAAATTCATCACTCCATAGCACCTCATATTGACCCAAACCCTAAAATTGTGACGATGGATAGCATAAATAAATTAGATTATATCTAATAAAGAGGCCAAAGTAATTAGACTATAGCTTAAAGGTAAAGAAAAAATTAGTGTATGTCTACCGCGAACGAACCGGCCCCGCCGTAGGTTGTTTCTAAGGCGAGCGGTCATTCATGGTAGAGATTAAATTTGTTTTATGTTTTTATTTGAAATCAGGATTATAGGTTCATGGCTTCCAACAGACTCAAGAATCTGTTGTTAATTATCCCACACTTTCGGTGTTAAGGAACCCTCGATTAAGAGACCAAATATAAAGTCTGATAATAAAAGAGACAAAACAGGCAAATAAAATTTTATTGATATGATTTGCCGTTTACATGGCTTAGCAGGGGCATACCCCCACTGTACATAAATTTTATAAGACTTGGTAGTCGATTGAAGTTTTGATGCTTAGTTTAATGACATGGCGGTCGGGTTCACCTTGGTTGTATATTCCAAGGTGGAGATGTGACTAGACCTCAAGTATATGTATTGAGGTCGGTCGAACTAGATGCTAAGTATATGTGTTAAGACCTAGTCGATATTAAACTCTATGTATTAGAGTCTAATTGGCTCTAAGTATATGTCTTAGAGTCCGATTATATTCACCTTGTTGTATGTTCCAAGGTGGAGATATGGCTAGACCTCAAGTATATGTATTGAGGTGGGTCGAATTTGATATTACCCGAGAGTAGCTAATTCCTGAGTGTATGTATCAGGATTAGCCGAGTTTTCACTCTAGTTATATGTGCTAGAATGAAGATCTTATTAAGCCCTAAGTATATGTATTAGGGGTAGTCGGATTTGAGCTCTAAGTATATGTGTTAGAGCTCGATTGGATAAGGATTTCACTCTAGGTGGATATGCTAGAGCAAAAGGCTGACTAGAACCTAAGTATATGTGTTAGGACTAGTCGAGCATAGCTTGACTTTCACTCTAGGTATATGTGCTAGAGCAAAAGACTGACTAGACCCTAAGTATATGTGTTAGGGTTAGTCGAGCATGGCTTGACTTCCACTCTAGGTATATGTGCTAGAGCAATAAGACTGACTTAAACCCTAAGGTTATATGTGTTAGGATTAGTCGGACCATAGTTTTGTCTGCCGAACGAACCGGCCCCGCCGTAGGTTGTTTCTGAAGGTGGAGTGGTCATTCATGTAGAGATTTAAATTTGTCATTGTTTTATTTTGAAATCAGGATTATAGGTTCATGGCTTGCCAACAGGGGACTCAAAATCTGTTGTTTTAAGTCTACCCCACACTTTCGGTGTTAAGGACACCTTCGAGTTAATGAGACCAAATACTAAATGCTGATAATAAAAGAAACAAAACAGGCAAATAAAATTTTATTGATTATTAATTTGCCGTTTACATGGCTTAACAGGGGCATTCCACCACCTGTACATGAAGTTTTATTCAGACTAAATGTCCACATCTAGCGAAGAATTGTTTTGATTTATTGGAAATCCTACAGCATAATGTATTAGGATTCATTGGAATCTTGAGGATTGACTAGATCTTAAGTATATGTGTTAAACCTTAGTCGATCTAGACGTCTATGTACTTAGAGTATCTAAATTGGCTTAAGTCATATGTCTTAGAGTTTCCGATTATGTCCACCTTATTATACCTATGTTTCAAGATGGAGATGTGACCCAGACTCAAGTACTATGTATTGAGGTGGGTCGAATGTACCCCGAAAGTAGAGGTGGCTAATTTCGAGTATATGTATCAGGATTAACCGAGTGTCCCTCTAGGGTTATTTTGCTAGAATGAAGGTCGACTAAGCCCCTAAGTACGTATGTATTAGGGTATCGGGATTGGAACTCTAAAGTAGTATTGTATTCAGAGCGTCGTTGGGTATGGGTTGTCACTGCTAGTATAATGTTGCAGGCAAAAGGCTGACTAGACCTAAGTATACTCGGTTAGGATCTAGTCGAGCATGGGGTTTTACTTGCCACTCTAAGGTTATAGGTGCTAGACGAAAAGACTACTAGACCCTAAGTAATATGTGTTTAGGGTTAGTAGAGCATGGCTTGACTTCCGCTCTAGATATAGTATGCTAGAGCAAAAGACTGACTAGACCCTAATTATGGGTTAGTTTAGTATACTTTAGCGGTCTAGCGCAATGGTTTGACCTTCCACTCATGGTATATGTTAGAGCAAAGGCTGACTAGACCACTCAAGTATATGTGTTAGTTAGTTGATAACCTCTATGGTATATGGTTTTGAGTTTAGAATACGACTTGATATCATGTGACTGAATTCTACTATATGACTTAGGAACTTCTGTCGATTTTGGAGACTTGTTTTGCCCTTTAGTTATATGCTGCTGAAGGCGATGACTAAGCCCTAAGTATAGGTATCTAGGAGGTAGTCGATATTTAAATTTTAACTCTAAGGTATATGTGCCAGGAGTAAAAAAAAGGTTCACATGAGATTGGTATTGGCTCATGAGTATCTTGGTCATCAATTTCTGGATATGGTTCATGAATTTGGTGTATGGACATCGGTTCATGGATTTGGTATAGGTTCATGAATGGTGCTTATGGACTCGGTTCATGAACTTTGATATGGTATCATGTGGGATTTGGTTATGAACTTGGATATGTTCATTGGTTTCGGTGTATGGATTTGGTTCATGAACTTGATATGGTTCAATGGGTTTTGGTGTATGGACTTGTTTCATAACTTGGATATGGTTCATCGATTTGTGTCGGACTGTGTTCATGGTTCAAGAAATTTGGGTTTAGTTTAACGACTTTTCGGTCGTTTGAAATTTGGGTTTAGTTTAACGACTTTTCGGTCGTTTGAAATTTGGGTTTAGTTTAACGACTTTTCGGTCGTTTGAATGTGGGTTGTTTAGTTTGACGACTTTACGGTCGGTTGGATTTGGTTGTTTTGGGTTTTGGGGTTTTGTTTGTGGACTTTGGGTTTTGGGTTTATTTGTGGACTTTGGGTTTTGGATTTATTTGTGGACTTTGGGTTTTGGTTTGGCTCGAATCTTTTGTATTTGATTTGAGATGAACCGCCTCAGGTTTGTTTAGTCATTCAGGTTGAACCATTATGCTTTAGTTCGAGACCCATCAAGACTTGGATTGAGTTGGATTCTTTATGGTTGGGTTCGGATCTGACCCACTTTGGTTTGAGTCGAACCCTTTATGATTTGGTTCGGATCAGACCCACTTTGGTTCAAGCTGAATCCTTTATGGTTTGGTTCAAATCGGACCCCCCTTGGTTTGAGTTGGATCCTTTATTGTTCAGATGAGATCCGATTTGGTTCAATTCGGATCAGATCAACTTTGGTTCAAGTCGATCTTGTTCGGCTCGGATTGGACCCACTTTGGTTCGAGTCGGAGCCTTTATGGTTCTGAGCAGATTGGATTATATTCGGCTCGAGTCGGATACTTTATGGTTCAGATGGGATCCGGTTTGGTTCACTTTGGATTGGATCCACTTTGGTTCAAGTCGATCTTGTTCGGCTCAGATTGGACTCACTTTGGTTCGAGTTGGAGCCTTTATGTTTCTAATCAGATTGGATTATATTCGGCTCGAGTCGGATCCTTCATGGTTCAGATGGGATTCGGTTCGGTTCAGTTCTGATCGGATCCACTTTGGTTCAAGTCGATCTTGTTCGGCTCGGATTGGACTCACTTTGGTTCGAGTCGGAGCCTTTATGGTTCTGATCAGATTGGATTATATTCGGCTCGAGTCGGATCCTTCATGGTTCAGATGGGATCCGGTTTGGTTCAGTTCGGATCGGATCCACTTTGGTTCGAGTCAAATCCTTCCTGATTCGGTTCAAGTTAGATCCACTTCAGATCAAGTAGAATCCATTTGGTTCGGTTCGGATCGGATCTGCTTCGGTTCAAGTTGACTCCTTTCTGGTTCGGTTCAAGTCGGACCCACTTCGGATCGAGTTGAATTCTTTATGGCTTGGTTCAGACCGGATCCGGTTCGGTTCAGTTCGAATCGGATCCGGTTCTGTTCAGTTCGAATCGGATCCGCTTCGGTTCAAGTTGAATCCCTTTGGTTTGATTCAGAGGAATCCAGTTCGGTTCGGTCCGGTTCGGATCGGATCCGCTTTGGTTCAAGTCGAATCCCTTTGGTTTGGTTTAGGCTGAACCGACTTGTAATTGGTTCGACTTGGCTTGGCTCGAACCTCTTATGATTTTGTTTGAGTTGAACCCGGCGCATGCTTTGATTCGGCTCAAGTCAGATCCTTCATGGTTCGATTCGAGTCGGGTCATTCATGGTTTAGTTTGAGTCGGACTCTTCATGGTTTGGTTCGGACAGGATCCACTTCGGTTCGAGTCGAATCGGATCCACTTCGCTTCAAGTCGAATCCCTTTGGTTCAGATGGGATTCAGTTCGGTTCAGTTTTGACCAGATCCACTTTGGTTCAAGTCGAATCCTTCATGGTTTGGTTTGGATTGGATCCACTTTGGTTCAAGTCGAATCCTTCATGGTTTGGTTTGGATTGGATCCACTTTAGTTTCAAGTTGAATCCTTTATGGTTTGGTTCGGATTGAATCCACTTCGGTTCAAGTTGGATCGATTCGCTTCGGTTCAAGTTCAAGTCAAATCCATTATGATTTGGTTCAAACGGAATCTGGTTCGGTTCAACTCGGATCGGATCCGCTTCGGTATAAGTCGAACCCATTATGATTTGGTTCAGACGGGATCCGGTTCGGTTCAGCTTGGATTGGATCCGATTCGGTTTAAGTCAAATCCCTTGTGGTTTGATTCGGATCGGACCCATTTTAGTTCGGGTTGGATCCTTCATGGTTTGGTTCAAGTCAAACTAGCTTGTAGTTTGATTTGGTTCGGTTAATGTCTTCAATGGTCCAATTAGACTTATTGATTAGACTTGATTGGCTTATCATCCGATTTGATTTGTCATTATGGTTTGGTTGACTCGGGTCAAGCCTATTACGAAGACGGCGACCCGGTTTAATGAACCGAACTCGGGTCAAGCCTATCACGAAGACGGCGACCCGGTTTAATTGAATCGAACTCGGGTCAAGCCTATCACGAAAACGGCGACCTGGTTTAATTGAATCAAATTCGGGTCAAGCCTATCACGAAGACGGCGAACCGGTTTAATTAGCCGAATTCGGGTCAAGCCTATCACGAAGACAGCGAACCAGTTTAATTAACCGAACCCGGGTCAAGCCTATCACAAAGACGGCGATCCAATTTAATTAACCGAACCCGGGTCAAGCCTATCACGAAGACGGCGACCCGGTTTAATTAACCGAACCCGGGTCAAGCATATCACGAAGACGGCGACCTAGTTTAATTAATCGAACTCGGGTCAAGCCTATCACGAAGACGGCGACCCGATTTAATGAACCGAACCCGGGTCAAGTCTATCACGAAGACGGCGACCCGGTTTAATTAACCGAACTCGGGTCAAGCCTATCACGAAGACGGCGACCCTGTTTATGTCAAATTGGATCTAGCCTATCACAAAGACGGCGATCCAAGATAAATATTTATTTTATCATTTTTTATTTTGTTTTATTATCATTATCTTCTTTTTTTTTTGAGATCTGAGCGTGTCGAGCCTATCACGAAGACGGCCGCACAATGAAGTCGGTTCGAGGTTCGTCGTCACATCATTTGCATGCTCGTGTAGATCTTTCGTCGGTGTTGGGGAGACGGGCGTTTAGTGAATACGCGCGCACAATATAGTAAAGATCCATTGCCGGATTTGATCGGGTCAACCTATCACGAAGATGGTCGTGTTGATCAAACCGACAAAGAAATCGCTACTATACTTTTGCATGTATACACCAATCAGCCATCGTCGGAGAAGAAGAAGAAAGAGGAGGTCATGAGGCCTCCTCGCACACCGTTGTCGTCGTCGAAGTCGTCACAGCCGTCGTCGTCGAAGTCGTCGTCGTCGTCGCGCAGCCGCAAAATGAAAGAGACGACTTTCTTTCTTTGTTCTTTTGTGTACGGATTGGGGGGTGTGCTCACAGCACACCCCCTCCCTTTGTTGCTGATGCACGGCAGGAGAAGGGGGGATGAACAAAAGATTTTCTTTTTCTTTTCTTTTTCTTTTCTTTTTCTTTTCTTTTCTCTTTTTTTTTTTTTTTGCTTTTTTTTTGTTTTTTTCTTTTTCTTTTTTTTTATCCAAGAGAGTTTATTTTTGAATCTCATGGTCCAATTTATAGTGGTTTTTTGGACCTCTTCATTTTGGGCAACAATTCAAATATTTTTAAAAATAAGGTAACAGTATATTTTTATTTCTTTTCCTTTTAGTAGTTGGCCATCTAAGGCAACTATTAATCACCTCAATTCATTTTATCCCCTTCTTTCTATATTCTCAATTTGAATTTCAAATTTCAAAATTTTTTGATCCCAACAAGTTTGACTTTCACTCTAGGTATATGTGCTAGAGCAAAAGACTGACTAGGCCCTAAGTATGTGGGTTATGACTAATCGGATGAACTCTAAGTATATGTGATAGAGTTCGATTTGAATTTGGGTTTAGTTTAACGATGTTTCGGTCGTTTGAATTTGGGTTTAGTTTAGCGACGTTTGGTCATTTGGATTTGGGTTTAGTTTAGCGACGTTTCGGTCGTTTGAATTTGGGTTTAGTTTAGCGACATTTCGGTCGTTTGAATTTGGGTTTAGTTTAGCGACATTTCGGTCGTTTAGATTTGAGAGGCTTTGGATTTTGGGGTTTTATTTGTGGACTTTGGATTTTGGGATTTATTTGTGGACTTTGGGTTTTGGGATTTATTTGTGGATTTTGGTTTTGGAATTTATTTGTGGACTTTGGGTTTTGGGATTTATTTGTGGATTTTGGTTTTGGAATTTATTTGTGGACTTTGGTTTTGGGATTTATTTGTGGATTTTGGTTTTGGGATTTATTTGTGGACTTTAATTTTGGAATTTATTTGTGGACTTTGGGTTTGGGTTGGCTTAAACCTCTTGTATTTGATTTGGGATGAACCATTATATTTTGGTTCGGGACCCATCAGGACTTGGTTTGAGTTGAGCGACCTTACGTTTGTTTGATCGCTTTGGATTTGGTTTGGGTTGAACCGTTATGCTTTTGTTCGAGACCCATCAAGACTTGGTTTGGGTTGAACTGTTATGCTTTGGTTCGGGACCCATCGAGACTTGGTCTGAATTGGGCGACCTTAAGTTCATTTGGTCGCTTTGGATTCGGTTTGGATTGAACCGTTATGCTTTGGTTCGAGACCCATCAAGACTTGGTTTGGGTTGAACCGTTATGCTTTGGTTCGGGATCCATCAAGACTTGGTTTGAGTTGGGCGACCTTAAGTTTGTTTGGTCATTTTGGGTTTAGTTTGGGTTGAATCGTTGCGCTTTGATTCGAGACCCATCAAGACTTGGTTTGGGTTGAACCGTTATGCTTTGGTTCGGAAACCATCAAGACTTGGTTTGAGTTGGATTCTTTATGGTTGAGTTTGCATCGGACCCACCTCGGTTCTAGTCGGATCCTCTACGGCTTGGTTCAGACAGGATCCGGTTTGGTTCAGTATGGATCGGATCCACTTTAGTTCAAGTTGAATCCTGTTCGGTTCGGTTCAGACAGGATCCGGTTCGGTTCGGATCCGGTTCGGTTCAGTTTGGATCGGATTCACTTTAGTTCAAGTTGAATCCTTTATAATTTGGTTCAAACAGGATTTACTTTGATTTGGTTCGGACCGGATTTGGTTCGGTTCAGTTTGGATTCACTTTTGTTCAAGTTGAATCCTGTTCGGTTCGGTTTAGACATGATTTACTTTGATTTGGTTCGGACCGGATTCGATTCGGTTCAGTTTGGATTCACTTTGGTTCAAGTTGAATCCTGTTCGGTTCGGTTCAGACAGGATCCGGTTCGATTCGAATCGGGTTCGGTTCAGTTCAGATCGGATTTACTTTGATTCAAGTTGAATCCTTTGTGGTTCCGTTCAGACTAGATCTGGTTCAGTTCGGTTCAGACAAGATCCGGTTTGGTTCGGATCCGGTTCGGTTTAGTTCAAATCGGATTCACTTTGGTTCAAGTCGAATCCTTCATGGTTTGGATGAGATCCGGTTCGGTTCAGTTCAGATTGGATTCACTTTGGTTCAAGTCGAATCCTTTATGATTTGGTTCGGACAGGATCCGGTTCAGCTCGGATTGAATCCACTTCGGTTCAAGTTGACTCCTTCCTGGTTCGGTTCAAGTCGGATCCTTTCCGGCTCGGTTCGGATCGAATCCACTTAGGTTCGAGTCGGATCCATTTGGTTCAGTTCGGATCGGATCCGCTTCGGTTCGAGTCGAACCCTTCCTGGTTCAGTTCGGATCGGATCCGCTCCGGTTCGAGTCGAACCCTTCCTGGTTCAGTTCGGATCAGATCCATTTCGGTTTAAGTTGAATGCTTTATGGTTTGGTTCGAACCGGCTCCACTTCGGTTCGAGTCGAATGCTTCCTGGTTCAGTTGAGATCGGATTCACTTTAGTTCAAGTCGAATCCTCTATAGTTCGGTTCAGACGGTTCGAGTCGAATGCTTCCTGATTCAGTTGAGATCGGATTCACTTTGGTTCAAGTCGAATCCTCTATGGTTTGGTTCAGACAGGATCCGGTTTGGTTCGGATACGGTTCGGTTTGGTTCAGTTCAGATCGGATTTACTTTAGTTCAAGTCGAATCCCTTATGGTTCAGTTTAGGCTGAACCGATTTGTAATTGGTTCGACTTGGCTTGGCTCGAACCTCATGTACTTTTATTTGAGTTGAACCCGGCATATGCTGTGGTTCGGCTTGACTTGGAACCTCTCTGTGGTTCAGTTTGATTTGAACTAACTCGTGGTTCGGTCTACTTGATCCTCATGTGGTTCAGTTTGAGTTGAACCAGCTTTTAGTTCGGTTCAGGTCGAACCGGTTAATTATTTGGTTTGGTTCAAAGCTCTTGAGTCTCAGTTCGATTTGAGTTGAACCGATTCACGAGTCGATTCAGTTCATCGTTTTGTGTTCGGTTCATCTCCTTGGGTTCGGTTCAACTCAATTTTTGGTTCGGTTCATATGTTCATCATTTTTTTATATATATTTTTATTTGACCGGTTCGAACCTATCGCGAAGATGGTCGTATTGATCAAGTCGAATCGTGCCTATCACGAAGATGGCGAATGATTCGAACAATGCCTATCGCAAAGATGGCAAATCAAAATATGTTTATCATTTTTAATTATTTTTTTATTTGATCGGTCCGAGCCTATCGCGAAGATGGTCGTGTTGATCAAGTCGAATCGTGCCTATCACGAAGATGGCGAATGATTCGAACAATGCCTATCCGTGAAGATGGCAAATTCACAAATATGTCACGTTTTTTTTGTTGTTCCAAATATGCGGCGGTATTGCTGTCGAGCCTATCACGAAGATGGCCGCTCGATTTACGCTATCAACCATGTCGAGCCTATCGCGAAGATGGCCGCACGGTTACGACTATCGACATGTCGAGCCTATCGCGAAGATGCCGCACGGTTTTCGTAACAAAATAAATGGTGCTCGATCACCCACTTTGACCATGTCGAGCCTATCACGAAGAGGCCGCACGGTTTACGTAATAAAACATCCGGTTCGATCAATCATCTTGACCATGTCGAGCCTATCACGAAGATGGCGCCGCACGGTTGAAGATTAGCAGTGCATAGTGAGGGCGTAGTGACGATTTAATGTCAAATTTGATTGGTTCGAAACCTATCACGAGATGGTCGGGTTGACAAATTGACAAAAGCGCACTTTTACGCTATGCGTATGCATGCATATCTCCTATTGCGTAGAAGTCATCAGAATCATCGTTGCCTCTGTCGTCGCGCCGTTGTCGAAATCGTCGTGCCATCGTCATTCTTTTTCTCTTTTTTTTTTTTTTTTGCTTTCGTTTTCTTTCTTTTCTTTTTTTTTTTTTTTTTTTTTTTCTTTGCTGAGATGGGAGGGGCCAACTCCCTTTCTTTTTTTTGTTTCTCTTTTTTTTCTTTTTCCTTCCCCCCTCTATTCTTTTTTTTTTTTCTTTTATAAAAGGCTCAACAATTTCCTCTCTTTTGGGAATTATTGAAATTTTCTTAATACGGCAACTTGTAAAAGTATTGATTCTTTCCTTTTTTTAAAATCTTTCCTTTTCTCTATTTCCTTCCTTTTATACTTCATTTGAAATTTCGAATTTTTTTGATCCAACAGTGTATCGGATTAGATAGCATAAATTAGATTATAATCATGAAAAGTAATTAGACTATAGCTTAAATTAGATTATAATTAGATTAAAATCAGTGTAATACCTTGCTTATATTGTTTACATATTTGAGAACCGTTGGTACATTTCATGATCCCATTTTCTTGCTCTATTTCTTTTATCCTCTATCTTAACCATTATTTTTTGCCGGATAGTATCGAGCATATCAATCAATGGTCTATGCCTATCATTTGAATATTCCATGCGTTGAATGATTTAGAAATATTGTTAGTCAAGTAATCACACTTAGCAATCGTTCGAATTTACTTCGACTCCACAAATAACTATGGTTTTGCCGCAAGTATTCAATAGCCATTGGATTTGCTTCATACACTTAGCAATGCTAGTTTCGTAAAATTAGGTGTATATGCTTTTGCTGCGGCCCACAGATTGTTCTATAGCGGCGGTCCCACGAAATTTTTTTTGAAGTTGCCATAAAAGATGGACATGCATTCTCTATGTTCAACTCTTGGATACACAACTTGAACGGCCTCATCTAAGCCTTTTTGTCTATCCGAGGAGAATACTAGGCCTTCGGATTCTCCTATTGCTGTCTTCAACCCATGAAGAAACCATTCCCAACTATTCGAGTTCTCCGACTCCACAACACCAAAAGCTACTGGAAAAATTGATTTATTTCCGTCAATACTTGTGGCCGATATCAAAACTCCTCTATGCTTTCCTTTGAGATGACATCCATCTAATGCAATATAAGGTCTACATCCATTGAGGAATCCTTGTATGCATGGACCAAATGCAAGAAAAACTCGCTGAAAATGATGCTCTTCATTAATCACTTGCAGCTTTATCTCCACATGGCTGCCGGAATTTCGTCTACCAATTTCCTCTTTAAAATCATAAATTCTTTGATACGAATACTCCCAATGCCCATGAATCTTAGACAATGCCATTTCTTTTCCCCTAAATATCTTGGAATAGGTCAAGTCCACATGATATTTTTGTTGCAGTCTCTTCCGCAATTCAGTTGTAGATAAATCTCCTTCCAACCGTAGCCACTCAATAACCCTATTGCACACCCACGATTGTGTTGCCACTTTGTTCCGACACCTATTGGCCGATGTGCATGTGTGCTCTCCTTGTAAAGTCTTTATCTATCACGTAAATGTTAGTTAGAAATATCAGCAACTTTCATTTTTAAATGAATGATACTAAAAGTACATTCAAGAATGAAAAGTGAAAATAGGATAATGTTGGTATTACCTGAAAAACTAAGGAATCTTGAAGTCGAGATGCATGGATTCGCCACTTGCAATTAGATTTTGCGCACGTTACAGTTACCTTCAAAAGATCACTTTTTTGTAGGTTATACTCAAACTCATTTAGTAGGGCAAAATGAGTCAATACATTTCTAAATGAACCTACATTTGGATATTTTGCTCCCACTTCCATAATAGGGTTATTCACATCATATGAAAATGTTCCTACATGATCCATATTATCCTCTAAATCAGAACCATCAGTTTTAAGGCCCTGTTTGGTTGCAGGATAAAATGGGAATAGCCCATTTTATCCTACTTATTCCACCAAACAGGGCCTAAATTTATGGGTGTAATTTATGCTGGTCTTAACGGGTTATTCAAGGATAACCCGTTAAGACCAATTCCTCCTCACCAGCAGAATAGCAAGCTTCGCTGGGTTATCCCAAGGGCAAGTGTTGGAAAATGCATCAGGGTCTACAGCACAGTACATATATATATATATATATATATATATATATATATATATATATATAGAGTCGGNGCCGACTTGGGCCCAACTGCAGCAGTTGGGCCCGTTCATGCGGTTGCAACTGCTGCAGTTGGGCCTAACTGCACCAAACCAAATAAAAAAGTAATTAATGCATGCATTTCCAACTGCAGTACAGTTGGAAATGCATGCAACCAAACAGTCCCTAAAGGTCGCGGCAGAAAGGGGAAGTGGGAACGTATTAGTGAGAAAGAGGGAGGGAACGAAGGAAGGAGGCGATGGTGTATAGCAAAAGATGAGAAATAGAGAATTGATGAATACATTGGAGATAAAAAATTTAAAAACCGGTGGAGGGAAGGAAAATGGCCATAATGAATAATTGGAGATAAAGAAGTTGGGATTGTAGATGTTAGCGGAACCATTTAAATATGCTAATTAGAAGTTTGGTAGTGGAATCATTTGCATTAATTGAAAATATAGTGAAACCATTTAAATATACTAATTAAAAGTTTGGTTAATGGAACCGTTAAAATGTATATTGAAAGTTTAGTGAAAGAAAGAAGAAGGGTCACATGCTAGTGAAGGAGAAGGAGAACTTACCACGTGGCAATAAACATTGGAGATTCATATAGGTTAATATATATATATATATATATTAGTTTATTTTTATATAAATGGAAGGATGCAAAGGGCAAAGTTGGTATTTTCAAAAATATACTCATCACATTTTCTCCTTATTCTTGGTTATTCCATCAAATTAACCAAACACACTTTAGCTATTCTCAAGAAAAACACTTTCACCAACCAAACACTAATTTTCTTTTATTCTTGACTATCCCAGAATAACACCATAACACTGGAATTGAATATTTTATCCCCTATTTCGATATTCCCGAACCAAACGCAGCCTAAGAGAACAAAAGCTATCTTCACTTAACATTGCATCTGATTCATCAACTAGTTCTTTAACAACTTGACCAACATTTTCACCAAATGCTTCACCAATATTTTTACCAATATCTTCATCAACTGTTTCTTCGGCGACTTGACCAACATTTCACCAATTGCTCCACCAATATCTTCACCAACACCTTCACCAGCACCTTCACCAACACCTTCATCAACACCTTCACCAACACCTTCACCAATACCTTCACCAATACCCACAATGTTATCATCAATCATATCAATATTGCCCTCTTGTGTTAGAGTTTTTTCACCATTATAGTTTAATGGAATGTCTTGCGACTGAATAGTTATAAAAATTTCTGCTTCTTTCATGTCATTGTATATAGAAAATATCGCCATCAACTCCTGCTCAGAGATTACTTGAATGAATTTCTTTGGCTTAACATTTCTTGCTATATACTATATACCAATGTTCTCCGTAACACTCCAATCCCATAGTGATCGTACATCTCGACAAAATTCAGTAAGATTGTAACTATCAAGATCTATCATCAACGAATGCTTCTTACCATCACAATATCTCAGTCCACATGCAGTTTTTACTGTTTTAAAATACCCAGTATAATTGAACTTCACTTGAAAAAAACCATGCTCCTCCCTATCTATTATCAAACTGCCACTGTAGAAAAAAAAAAAAAAATGACTAGGTTCTATACTCATATGCTCTATAAAAATATGACAATAATTATATAGATCTAATTTGGATGATTCAAGCCTACTTCTTAAGACCAAAATTATTTTAAAAAATTAACCTAAAATACTAGGGTTTTTTTTTTCAAAACTAACAATCAGATAAATCAAATTTTTGATATTCAAGCCTACTTCTTAAGACCAAAATTATTTTAAAAAATTAACCTAAATTAGTAGGGTTTTTTTTTTCAAAACTAACAATCAGATAAATCAAATTTTTGATTTATAGTATGTAGTGCACTAACCTTGCTCTAGTAATGAAAAAAACTAACAATCAGAGGAGCAATACACCTCGTTGATGAATATGATGGAAAAAACCCTACTAATGGTAGATCTGAAGCTAGAGGAAGAGGAAGAGGAAGAGGAAGAGAAAGACGAGCAATAAACCTCGTTGATCTGAACCTCGTTGTTGTGCGAGGAAGACGAGCACTAAACCTTCTCGATCGTGGGCGCTCTCCTTGCATCGCGGTCGCTCTCCTCGTGCTCTCGGGCGGAACACCTAAGGGCTCTCCTTACGGTTTGGTTCCACTCAACTAGGGTTAAGGGCCCACCATAGTAGTTAGGTAAGTTAATAGGATATAACATAAGAGGGGCAAACTAGTCAATTCTCACTATTAATTAATCATGGTTAAGTAGTTTAACTGTGGTTAAATAAATTTCTCTAACAGACTCTAACAGCAGGGACATATTTGCATAACATTACACTTTTGCAGGGACAACTTATGGAGTTTCCAATTTGCAGGGATATTTCTGCAATTCACTATGTTTGCAGGGACCTGTATGCAAATAAGTGCTTTTACTTTTTACCTTTTCAAATATACCCTTCTATCAGCACTAACTTTTCTTATTTGCCTTTAAGTTAAGGACAAAAGAGGTTTTTGATTTTTTTTTTAAACTCTAGTGAAAATTTAATTCGGATTTAATTGAAAAAATTTGACAGGTACTAATAACTGGAATATTTTTTAATAAGGGAAAATATACCATCTGAAATAAAAAAAAAAGGAATATTTAGAATTCCGTATAATTGGTGGGGTCTTCATACAATTTTACCAAAATGGTGGGCACCGCCTATGATTAATTCGGCTCCGCTGTGCACAAAAGCATTTTGTTGGGGTTGTTTTGTGTGCGTGCGCACGCGCGCACGTGTGCACGTACACGTGTTGTTTTTGGGGTGGAACCCTAAATTAAATGTTTTGCATATAAATTTACCAAGGTTACTTTCATTCACACCCTCTAAATTTCATAAATATTATAAATATTCTGATAAATTTTATTATATCATAATTATTCTTCAAAATACATACTTTTTTAAAAAAATATCTTCGCCGTCATATTCCGTCTCTTTGAATAATGTTAATCTTAGTTTAGATAGTGGTAAAATTTGAAATGTTTATTTTGACCGTGAGTTGAGAAATTTTTGAAGAGTATATTAATTAGATGATTTTATTATTTAACCCCTAACTTTTGTTCGTTATTTGTTTAACATCCAAACTAAGATTGTTCACGGGAATTCTTTAGTACTTTTAATTGTATAGATTCGTTGCATATCTTTTCATGTTCTATCACTCTCTACTTGGAAACCCACTCTCTTTCACCAAAATATGAGTTTAAACTTCAGTATTAGTTTAATATCCTAATATTAGTGGTATCTATTGTTTTAAGGACAAACTTTTTTTTTTCCCGCCGAATTCGGCTCTCCAAATCGGCAAGCGTAGCACCGCTCATTGTAAAAATATGGATATGCACGCACATTAACCACTATCCAATCCATGGCCAGTCGATTTCCCCCTCCTGGGGTATGTTTGTTTGAGTGAGAGTGGAAGGGACTGCAGTTGTTTTTAACTGTAAATATCTACTTTCGTGGTTTGGTTTGCTGTAAAATAAATTCACCTATAACTCTGTTTTCCCAAATTACTTGAATTGGTTATATCTTGGATAGCGCCGAAGCCAATTACAGAAGAGAAAGAAAGAAATAATAAAAGATTAACATGCGCAACTTTTTTCCGTGCTCTTATATATATTGTAGTATGAAAATTTTTATAAAAATAAATAAAAAAGTCAGATAATTAGGGTTTTATAGCACTAACTTACTCTCAAACAAAAAATGGTGTGACAAAATTTGTTATCTGAACTTCAGTTCAACTATAAAAATCATTTTCGACTTAAAATATACTTATGTTTGGAAGTACGAACATCTTATTCTACATATCTCTTTTATCCATTCAAGAAATTTGTTCATCCTATTTGGATATTGGGATAAGTTAAGGAATTTTCTTATGCATGTGATTGGAAGCTAGAAGATTGATTTTTGCTCATTGATAGATCCTGATATCTATGAGTTGGTAAGACAACGTGTTTCACCTGCAAGTTTATTTACCTTATTTTGGAAAATAACTTGAAGGTCCAACACGGCATTTCATTCTAGACATTTGATTATCCTCACTCAAAAAATATTACGAGCTATCTAAATCAAAGAAATATGCAAACAAGATATTTGTACAACCGACCGTCCCTAGAGCAAGTGGCAAAGGGCTTGGTGGCTGGTACTCGAGACCCAAGTTCGAATCCTAGTTGATTCATATTTCTAGCTAAGTTTATTTCTAAATGAAATAAACGAAGCGGGTAGCGTGCTACCTATCCTTCAAAAAAAAAAGATATTTGTACATCTAAATAGGACCCCGTCTACAAGTCAAAAATAAGTTATCTGATGATAGCTCATACACTAGTATAGATTTTCTTTTATAATTTCAAATAAGAATTGATATTAGCTTTTTGAAAAATCTTGATGGCTAGAATTTGGTCAGTGTAGTGTTCAGTTATGCGGCAATTTGTCTTATTCTAAAAAATGACTTGAAGGTTGAATGTCTATAGTTATTTATTTTTAGACTTTTGATCATGCTTTTGATGTTCCACTTCTTGAGTAAGGGGGTGTTTGGTTCCTCAGGAAAGCATAAAAAACTATTTTTTAGAGATAAAGTTTTTCACGGAAAATGTCACTTTCTATAGTTTTTGTTTTGCGAGTAAAAAAATTTAGAAAATGAAAATACTATTTTTCTATGAGATAGTGTTTTCATAGAAAATTAGTGTTTTCAACATTTGGTATCAGGGCGAGTACCAAATTTTCAACACAAATATGGGATGTGTTTGGTTCGAAGTCGGAATTGATATCGGAGTCGGAACGAGAATAAGTTGGAAACGGAATCGAAATGATTCATTACCTCATTCTATTTGGTTAGCCAGCTGAATCGGAATTGAAATAAATCATTCCCATTGTAGTTGTTTGGTTCATATAGATATCAGGAAAGTAATCAAATTAATATGTTAATTTTATCTTTATAATATATTAGTTTAAATTCAAACTGAAAATTAAATATTAAAAATTTATGTCAAAATTTTAAATATATTTTTTTAAAAATTAAAATTTGAAATTGAACGGATAATTCAAAATATGAAACTAAATTTTGATTTATTCAAATTCAAACTTAAAATTATAATTATAATTTCAATTTCAATTTGAATCCATAAATTTAATTTAAATTTTAAATAAAATTTGAATAAAACTTAAGATTTTAAATTAAATTTAAATTTATAAACTAGATTTAAAATGCTTGATTTAAGGTAAAATTTAAATTTAAATTTATAAATATAATTTTTAAAAACTTAAACTTATATTTTAATTAAAAAATAAGCTTAAAAAGTTAAATTTAATCCGAGCAAATCCATTCCGTGCGGATTCAATTCCCAATCTGGCCTCCTAGGCCGGATTGGAAAAGAGGGTAATTGGGGTGATTCCCATTCATCCGGGAATCAGAATCGAAATAGAAATTCCACGTACCAAACAGGGACAAATGAATTCATCCATTCCGATTCCGATTTCAAAATGAAAAATGGGCGAACCAAACACGCCCTTGGTCTACAAGTTATTCTTAAGGCTACGTTTTGTTCAAAGGATAAAAGAAGAATAAGAGATTTATTCCTCTTATTCTTCCAAATAGTGTTAAAATTGCCAAGAACTATTATTCTCCTCTTAACGGGTTATTCCGGAATAACCCGTTAAGAGGGGAGAATAGTAGTTCCACCTATTAGGTGGAACAAGCTATTCTCTACCTTATTCCTCTCTACTAATTAAATTATTAATAATTATAAATTATAATTAATTAACCCAATTAATTTTTTTAATAATTGACTAATTAATTATTTAACTTATTAAATTAATAAATATTTAAATAATAGTTTATTTATAATTTATTATTATTTATCTAATTAAATAGTTAGCCATATGATATGCTTATTCAATCATTAACTAATATTTATATTATTTAAATAATTAGTATTTTAATTTATATAATTAATATATTAACTTAAAATAAATGATTAAATAATTAATTAATATTAACATATTGACTTAATATTAACTTATAATTATTTACTAATTAATGTCATCTTCGTCATCTCATATAGTAATTTTAATTAATTTATAAAATAATTTTGATTAATTTATTTATTAACTTAAAATATTATTTTACTAATACTTAATTAGATGCTTATTGTTTTAATAAATTATTTTTATTTTCAATCATAATTACTCTTATCCCTACTATTCCAACCCAATCAACCAAACATAACTTTTTTTATTTCTCTAAATATCTCGATCCTTGTCCAAAGACTCCAAACACAAATTTAAATTAATTCCTATCTATCCCAGAAGTTATACATATCCGAAGAATAAATAAAAATAGCTTATTTTCGAACCAAATAATACCTTAAGAATAAATAAAAATAGCTTATTTTCGAACCAAATGATACCTTAAGATAAGATAAATTACCTCACAGGTGAAATATCTTAAAGAACCAATCAATGGTGGCTGAGACTTTACAAGGAGTAAAATTAAACTCTTGGATTGCAATCACAAATTAAAGTCCTCACCAGCATTTAATGAATTGCTAGGTAACTTCTTTTGACGTTCGAACAATGAATAAATTTTCTATAAAGGATTAGAAGAAATGTTGATCCAAGGGGTCACTTAGTTGCACATAATTGTAATTGTACTACAGTTTTAATTACATACGGATCCAAATAATGTGTTTGATTGATCCACTTGATTCCAACTGCTGTAGTTGGAAACACACAAGAAGGCTTACTTGAATCCGATTACTGTAGTTGAAATTGTATAAGAAGGCTCAACTACAATATGTGGAACTACACACAAATTAGCTACAGTTCCTATCTCGAGACAATAGACTCAAGAGACTAATAAGTTAAGTTGGGTAAGCCTGATAAGTTGAGTAGAGGTGCGGTCCACAATGTTGGCTTAAATGAACCAGCATTCTGCCCTGTGGCGAAAGGCCATGTGGGCCGAGTCATGTTCGAAATGGCGTGAGGCTGGGTTGGGCCGAGTCATGTTCGAAATGGCGTGAGGCTGGGTTGGCCGAGTCACAATCGAAACCCGTGGACGTTGTTTCTGTACGCTTTAAGTGAATTGGTTGTGTATTTCTAACAGCTCAAGCTTTTGGGATTAATGGTTAGCGCCAACGATCCGACACACAAGAGGCCTAATGGCAAGAGGCCCAACAATAGACCCCAACAATAGACCTAATATTCAGGTGGGTTAAGTCAGGTCTAAGCCCATGAGCGCTGTGGTTGAACCCTTAAATACAATGAGTGCGCCCGTCCTACTAGCACTTGCTTTTGAGAGAATTAGTTAGCGCTTACGATCCACAAATTGTACTTCAAAAAAAGTTTATCTTTGCAGCCATGTGTGACTTACATGTGTGGCAAAGTACATGGGTCCCCATTTTAAATTGTGTGATATTGTAGGGGTGTTCGCAGTTTGGTTCTGGACAAAAGACTAAATCAAATTAAACTAATAAATATTGTTGGGCTTTTGATTGTGAAAATAGCTAAAATTCAGTTTCCGATTCTGGTTCAATTTGGTAACTTCTACTTAGTTAAGCGAATTCAAAACAAAATTATTATACAGTTATAAACATGGTTCTTATCATAACCATTCATTGATTCAAAATCCTATGCTTAAGATCAAATCTTTTACGCATATGCATTGCTACACTGCTAGTGCTACTCATCACAATATTCGAAACTATAAGGTTTTGATTCAACTTTTGTATGCGTAATTGATTCAGTCAAAAAAGTTTAGTTAAAATTTTAAATTTTATTTTTTTCAAAATTTTTTTGGAATTATTATTTTTATTAATTTATTTTAGAGATTTTTTTTTTGATTTTTAGGATTTATTGTGTGAATAAATTTCTAAAGATTAGGAATATGAATTTGAAAGTTTTAAATTAGAATTAGATTTATTTGTTTCAGGAAAGTCCCTAGAATCATGAGATTCGATTAGAATTAGAAATAGAATTTGATTTATTATAAATAGGCTTGATATCTATTATAAAAGGAAAGTTTTGGTTAATGAAAATTTATTTTAGAGCCTTGTGATATTTCTTAGTGCCTGTATGGTTTATATCTAGCCTATGTGGTCTATCCTCCTCCTTCTTTCTTCTTCCTTTACTCTTTCTCTTTTCTTTCCCTGTGCTACAATATTTGGGGCCTACTGTTATCTAGTCTACATCAGTAATTTCATATATGACGCAGTTTTGATTTGTATATCATAGATTAATTCATAAGAAAATTGGAATATATAGTTTGAAACCTAGATGTGGAAATCAAAATGAAATTAATTCATTTGGTGTGAAATTTTGGAGTAAACAGAATACAACTAAAAGGCAGTACTAGTACAGAAAGCGTCCAAGCATGATTAGCTTGCAAAACTTGAATTTCAACTTCCATATCTTCATGCCATTTGGAATCAACAACAACTCGCTCAAAGTTGGTAGGTTAGATGGGATGATGAGAAACGAGAAAATGATAAATGATCAGAAAGACGATGTGACGTACTTACAGAAATAGAATCGAGCGAAGGTGCAATTGGAGACGGTGAAGTTGGACAATTTTAATCTTTTAAATATGTGGTGATTGTTTATGCAGAGTAGAGCGATGTAGGAGTGGTGGTAGTGGTGGTGGAGGTAGGTGTAGGGGCGGTGAAATAGTATCAGGCGGTGAAGTTGTTGGTGTTGGCTTCCTTGTGTTTGAGTATAGCATCAAAATGCTCAAGTAATGAATGTAGTAAGATAACATATGAAAGCTCAAAAGGAGTTCATGAAACATGACATTTCTACTGTTGGGGGTATGAATGGAGATCAAGTAAATTATGGTCTTGAGGCGTGTAAGTTCACTTTCTTTAAGGTGATATTTGTCCCCACTCGAATGTATGTTGTCGGGTTACCAGCAAATCACCTCTAGAACACAACAAGACCGCCGAAAGACTACAAACGATACTTTTGAAGACTTTTCCTCAAGAACTTCTCTCTTAAGAATCAATATGAAAAATTATGAAGGAGAAAGAATTGATTATGTTACCCTTGAAGCCTTGAAACATCTCCTATTTATAAGAGGTGAATAGTTATGATTAAAGGACATAATTTTTAAAGTTATATTTTTTCACAAAAGAACACATCCTTTCACGAATAGTGAAAAGGCATATCTCTTCGCAAATAAAAAGGCATATTCTTTCATAAAGGGTTTATCTCTTTATGAAGAAACGCATCTCTTCGTAGAGAGATACATCTCTTTGCATCAAATGAAAAGTTATATTTTTTCATATGAATAACTAATTCACCAAAGAGACACAACCATTCATTTGATTTTAATTTTAATTCTTCAAGTTATTTTCTCACAACCATTATTACAATCTACACTAACAATCTCCCACTAGATTGTAATATTGATTTAGAAATAGACTTATGTATACAAGAGGTGTCTTTCGATTAAACTTTGGATTAGTATAATTATCTCAAAGTTCCAACAAAATTAATGGTGGCCAAGGCTTAAACGAAGATTTTTTATAATAGAACCAAAAATAACACACACATATATCTATAAATTTAATTGAGAAATTCTCCGAATAGGTTTAGCACCTTTATGGTCATGTGCTACCTCCTAGTTTCATGAATATTTACAAAAATAAGTCCTAAATTTTTGCCAAAAGCAGTACCACTTTTTATGCTAATATCGGTGAAGCTCCTTTTCTACTGCCTCTGTTACGATAGGCATCTAATAAACTTAAACTTCACTAAGAGTATCAGCAGTCATCTTCCAATTCTGTAATAGTATATACTGGATATTTAAATAATATTCCTAGTGTATTAATAGTCACTTATCGATAACTTATTTTTACCCATTAAACATTTTCACTTGTGATGTAACTAGATAAAGGTTGGGTTCCCATTATTAGTAACTTTTAAAAAAAAAGCTTCAAACCCAATCCAACTGATGTAGATTTTACTATATCTCTCAAGAGTCCTTTTGTGATAGAGTCTGCTAAATTACTACATGACCTCACATATATAATAGTAATTATTCCTTCTTTTATCAATTCTTTAACATATTTGTGCCTTCAACTTATATGTCTTGACTTGCCATTATATACCTGGCTGAGTGCCCTAGACATTATTGCTTGATTATCACAGTGCAAAGAGATGGGCGACATCGGTTGTCGCCACAACTTTATATCAAACAGTAAATTTTTCAGCCACTCCGCTTCATTGCATGTAACTGTCAATGCTAAATTTAGATTTCATTGTAGAATCTGTTACACATGTCAATTTCTTTGAAGCCCAGGTGATTTCTCCACCTCCTAAATAAATATCCATCCAGACGTAGATTTATTATCACTTAAGCTAGTTATCCAACTAGCATCAGTAAAATGTTCTAGCTTTGCTAAAAAATTATTGTAAAATAATCCCAGGTTTTTAGTTCTTTAATTAAGATATCCAAAAACTCTACTAATAGCCTTCCAATGATCACTACTAGGATTACTTGTATATCTAGAAAGCTTGCAAACTACAAATGCGATATCTGGTCTAGTGCAATGCGCTGCATACATCAGACTGCCTATTGCACTTGCAAATTCTATTTGAGCAATCACTCTTCCAAGATTTTCTACTAATTTAATAGAAACATCATATGGGGTACTTCTTTGATTTCTAAATGATTATATTTTAAAATCATTTTCTCAATGTAGTGCATATGAGATAAAGCATGAGTAAACGGTCGGCGACGACAACGACCTTCCCACTAGGTCTAAATGAGCAAAGGTAAATGAAAGGGCAATAACTGGGAAAAGAACATAGAGTAAAGCTGAACAATAGTGTAAGGTAAGCAATCCACATGTAGAGAAGTAAAATTAGACTGAACGCATAGAACTAATAAGAATTAAACTACTGTCAAATAGTATTCTAGGTATTCACTACACATAGGAAACATGAAAGCAATGCACAGATTATTAGTCAAGACATAGGATAGAATATCATATGTAGATATACAATTCCAATTGTATATGTCAAGTTACTTCTATATGGCCATTTCAGTGTACAAGAATAAAGAAATACAGTCATGAAACCCAATCGCCATGACCAACTCATAGGTCCGGTCAAGCCTGCGCCTGCTTAGTGCGCGGACACACTCCCACAGGTGTGACGATGACCCCTATGCTATTGTCTCTACTATCAATGGCTAGCATCCGGAGCGGCATTCGAGGGGAGCGACCACTACCGAGTATCATAGCACATATCCTGTCAACTCAAAATGGCATCTGCAGGCTATAGTCCACAATCACGAGATATGCACATACTATAATCAACTCAACACAAGATGTCTAAAGGAACTAGTCACACATATCTCAACTCAATATCAAATGTCCAAAAAGATCCTGTGATGCATAGCATGATCAACGCAAGAAAAGGATAACAATCATGTAATATCTTTCAAATATACTATAGACAAGTCACAATAGATAGGTTTATATTCATACTCATGCTCCTAGTCATGTTTCAATGCTAAATTTCATGTTCGTGCTTCAATTTTCACAAAATGAGGACCGATTGAAAGTAGATTATATGCGCAATTCAAGTTTCATATAAGGATCGATAGAAAATATATAACTTGTGCCAAAATAGACATAAGAGGAAATTCACCATTTTCGGCGACTCGGAACCCATCTCGACTCGCTACGTCGACTCAGGTAAAAGAAATGCTACTTACGCACTTACCCTCTCCTCACGATTGCCCGAAAACACTAAACACGACAAAACCTTCGGGATTACGATCAATAAGGCAAAATGTCAAATCAAGCTCAATTTACGCAATTTGAACATCAATTACCTTAAATTGTACCGAATCGGATGTATATAGCACTCTAATTCACGCTCCTGGACACCCTGCGAGCATCAATTGAAGGTTAGAGGTGCGAATCACGCCAATTGCATTAATTGTTCCAATTTATTCTTCCTCTACATTCTCTCTTTTTCTTTTTTTCTTTCTTTTCTTTTCTTCTTTTCTTCCCCTCTCTCTCTCTCTCTTTTCCTTGTTGCCCTTGCAGCAAATGCTGCTGCTGCTGCTGCTGCTTAGCAGGAGCAGCCTGCTGCTGCTACAGCAGGGAAGGGGGAGAGAGAGAACAACAAGGGAAGGGAAAGAAAGGAGAAAGAAAGGAAAGAGAAAGGAAGAAAAAGAAAGGAAAGGGAAGGAGAAAGAGAAGAGAATTTTACCTTTCCTCTTCAAGATCTTCTACTTCTCCTCTTTCTCTTTCTTTTTTTTTGCTTAATTTCCCTTTTTCTTTTCTCTTACACAATCTGAGAGAGTGAGAAGGAAAAAGAATAAGAACAAAAAGAAGAAAAATCTTCTTCTTTGCATCATAGTCGAATTAAGTTTCAAATTGCAATATAGTCCTTTTCATGAACAATTGGCCTAATTCGTCAGTTTTCACGTCAATTTCGCGTCAAAACAGATTCACCTCAATTCCACCTTCGTGCTCACACGCACACAAGTAACAGAAGTCCATATTTTACACAAAATTTTTAAAGTTATATCTTTTCACAAAAGGACACATCCTTTCACGAATAGTGAAAAGACATATATCTTCGCAAATAAAAATACATTCTTTCACAAAAGGTTTATCTCTTTGTGAAGAAACGCGTCTTTTCGTAAAGAGATATATCTCTTTGCATCAAATAAAAAGACATATCTTTTTATAAGAATAACAAATTTACTAAAGAGACACAAGTATTCGTTTGATTTTAATTTTAATTAATCAAGTTATTTTCTCACATCCATCATTATAATATTCTACACTAACATTTACTACCAAAATTCTTTCATTGCACGAGATCAAAAACTCGTTAACCTTTCTGATCGTATGGACAACCAAGAAATAAATAGTTTGTTGCACAAGCATCAAATTTGTTTTGAAGACCAATAACATAGGCAAGTGTGAATAATGAGATTGCAAATTAAATAACATCTCATATAGAGATTTTTTTTTCAGAAAGTAATGGAATAGATATGTGGTTAGCTAAGTAGTAGTACATATACAGTCACACCCCAAAATGAATTGGCAGAGATGCTTGGAAACGTAAAACACAAGCAACATTTAAAATATATTTATATTTACGTTCAACGATTCCATTTTGCTATGGAGTTGTTAAGTATAGAACATCATAAGTATTGAAAAATTCAACCATATCAAATTCAACTCCATTGTTGGTAAGAATTTTCTTAATTTTTTTTAACACAAATTGAGTTCCAACCATAGAAATTTTTTTTGACGAAGTCGTCGAGTTTCAAATTTATAGTGCATAAGAAACACACAAGTGCACTAAGTGAAATCATCAACAATACTAAAAAAATACTGTCCTCACATGCGAGATGGTGTATGAAAGGGACCCTATATTTAGAATGCAAAAGTTCAAATGCACTAAACTACAAATAGAACTAAGAGGAAACGATAAATGAAATTGTCTTGCTAATGGTCAAATAAGCATGGTGTATTATTAGAAAAGGAGAAATTTCAAAAATATTAGTGTTAGAAGTTCAAGACGAGAACGAGAAGGGTAAAGGACGAATCACATGTTATTAGCTTATTCCATTAAAAAGAATAGCCTAATCCACACATTCCTTTACACCCGACGAAGTCCTATCAATGTTATTAGCTTATTCCGAAGCCAACCCGATTTTTTGAGAGTATTGGGAGCAAGGGGAGGGGTATGACAGTAAAGTAATAAAGACCAATATATATTTTACCCACTCCAATGGTCATCTTCGTATAGTCGGGAATAAGACAATAATCAGAAAATAAGGTTATTTCATGGTAGGAATCATATGTCAGCTTGCTATCTGATAGACGATTAAATTTAAATAACGGATCATACAAAATATTATAAAGTGTCAAACAAGAAGCCAATGCCGTTCTTATGTGGGTGACACAAGCTAAACTACCATCTGGCAAAAGTTGACAGAACTAGAAACATTAGATACTATGATAGTCAATAACAAAAATGAGCTAACAATATGGTCAGCAACATCGGTGTCTATTATCCATGATGAAGAAGTATGTGATGATGTTGTAACTATAATACTTAAAATAGCTGAATTTTTATTTGTATTTGGAAATTTCAAGATGCCTACTTGGGTTGCCATAGAAGAAGGCTTATTAGTAAGAGCAAACAATTGCTAATATTATTCAACTGTGAAGGTGAAGATGAAGAATTTGGAGATGGTACTTGTTCGCTTGACATAGCTTGAGTAATGGATGATGAAAATTTCCTTCTTTATGAAGCTGATGCCCAACAAGATATCCACGCAGCTTATAACACTTTGCTAAAGCTCACAATGAGCACAAAAGAAATGTTCTCCATAAGGTCCAATTCTCTTCTTATCATAACTTTTGTTATTGTTTCTATTTTGAGGTCTTATCAAAAAAGCTGCAGCATTTGAAACTACGGGAGTCAATAGAGTAACGTTTCGTAGTCTTTCCTCTTGGAGAGTGAGAGAAAAGGCATGACTGATTTGTGGAATGGATCTACTAAAATTTATCCGCGTATATGGGCAAATAATTCATTAAGCCCCATTAGGAATTACATGGTACACTCTTATTGTTAATAATCAATAGGCCGAAATGGGATGATGGATTACTCATTTATCCCAAAGTGACTTGATTTTGGTGTAGTAACTGTTACTGAGGATTGTTCTTGAAGGAGTGAGCTGATCTCATGCTGAGAAGTTGATAGACACGAGGGGCATTTGATTATGAAAAATGCTTTTTAATCAAGGTCATTCCAAATCTCATGGGCAGATTCGACTTATATTGTGCAAGTAGCAAGCTTCTTTGATAAGGAGTTAATAATCCATAAAGAAATCATGTCGCAAGTAGTAAGCTTCTTTGACAAGGAGTTAATAATCCATAAAAAAATTATGTCGTTGTATCGTATCCTTGCTTCATAGGTTGGATCACTGCTTGGTGGCTTTGCATTTTATTTGTCAATAAAGTTAGACTTATTTTTAACACTCAAGGCCATTAGCATTACCCTGTTCCAAGTTGCATAATTCTCGCCGTTAAGTGGCTGATGTACGAAAAGAGTTTTTGGATTACGGAAGTGATGAATATAAAACTTGTTATATCATCTATTTTAACATCGGATGAAGTATTTTTGAGCTCCACTATAGTAGAACACATAAGAAAAATTGAAGTGTAGATGAGAAAATAAAAGAGCATATAATCTTGCTCTAATAACATGTAGAATGTAAGAAATAAAATGAAAGATTGATTGAAAGAGGCAAAGAGCTAACTTTTGTTCACATACATGAGTTTACATACGAGTTTATATACAAATATAACAACTCAAGAATATTTCAAATAAGTAGTTGCAATAAATATTCAAATTAATAGATTATAATAACTAATCTCAATAGATGAGAGTTAAGCTAGTAGATCTTATCCATTCTCAACAAGTTTCACCCATACATAAAATTTGAATCAAACTCAACTGTATTCCTTAAAATTCACACCGGGCTTTGCTATATCCAAAAGAAATAAATAGCAAAAAAGTATAGAGACTTCCCACAACTATAGAGCATTCTAAAATAGCCTCCTCAACTATTGCTTTTTTAATTGAGAGCCCTTTCAATCTCTAATTTTTAAAAAAGTAAGTGATATTAGCTGAAAATTTTAAAAATTTAATTAGATTTATCGGTGATTTTACTAAAATTAATAACTTGAATCACTTTTTAGCAAATAAAACTATATCAATAAATAGTTGGTAACTAATAGACTAATTAAAATCAGACAATTTTTTTAAGATAACTAATTATAAAATCTCTAATTGAAAAAAATTGGAAGTCAAAGGGGGCTCAGTAAAAAAAAAAATTGAAAGAGCTCTCCTAGCATTTTTAACATATAGAAAAAGTAATGCTACAAATATATACCTCAAACGAATGCATGATGTACAACCCACCTAGGGATGCAAACGGGGCGGATCCGGGGGCGGGAGAGTTCCTCCACCTCCCACTCCATTTCTTATCTGGGCGGGGTGGATTCGGGGCGGGTTACTTTTCATTTTATTTTTGGCTCCCACTTACCGCTCCATTCGGGGCGGATCGGGGCGGGAACGGGGCGGGAGCGGATTTTTAACGGATCGGGGTAGATTGAAGGAAGAAAAGAGTCTCCCGCCTCCCGCTCCATTTATTTGGCGGATCGGGGCGGATTCGGGGCGGGTTATATTTTTCTATATTTTTTGTTCTCACTTACCACCCCATTCGGGGCGGATCGGGCCGGAGCTCCACCAACCCGGATCCATTTGCATCCCTAAACCCACCTATCTAATGGGCCACCTATTCAATCGGCCAGATATTTTTACTAGTCATTTGATGTGATTAGTGAGTTACATATTTATTGGATAGATGGGACATAAGATGTATACTCCTTTTAGGATATACATGGAGCTTTTTTTCAAAAAAACAAAAAAAAGAAAAGAAAAGAAAAAGAAAAATTCCTAAAGCACAGGTTAGCTGATAGCTCAGAGGGTGTGTTTGGTTCCACGTAAAACTGTGGAAAAAAAAATTTTCTGTGGGAAAAAAATTTTACGTCGTTTGTGTTTGGTTTATAGGAAAAGAAAAATGGTTTTCCGTGACGGTTGTTTGGTTGAAAGAAAAAAAAAAAACTATTTAATATATATTTTCTCTTATTATATATATTATTATATATTATTAATATATAATAATTATCATAATATATTTAATTATTATAATTTATATTTATAAACAAGATATATTTAAAATATATTATATAATAAATATATAATATAATATATAATAATAATATATATTTAATATTATAAAATAAATTATTATATATTTATAAANTATATATATAGTCCGACTACTATACTTTTATGAGTATAGCCTATTGTACTCATAAGTTTCTAGCCGTTAGATCTACCTTTTAATTATTTTCACTCGTTAGATTATACTATTCAACCAACCACCCACTCAACCTTAGGGGGCCGACTATCAACTCAACCGTAACCACTTTCATCCTAACCGTATATTTTTTCATCTAAACGGTCGAAAACTTATGAGTACAAAGGACTCTATATTCGTATGAGTATAATAGCCCCAACCGATGCCCTCAACCTGTATATATATATATATATAATTATATATATATAGGTGAGTGGTCCGGACCACTCACTCGGTCCACGAGCTCTTACATGAGCTCGTGACCCCCGATGCAGAAAATAAATTTTCATGAGGCCCTTTGTGAGTTTTCGTTTCCTCCGATTCTTGGCGGAAAATAAAAAGCAAGCTTTTTCATAGAATTCATAAAAAAAAATTTTCTGTGGAATTTTTTTACGTCAAACCAGACGCTAGAAAAATGAATTTCAACTGAAAAAATTTTTTCCAACCATTTTTACTGGGAACCAAACGCCCCCTCAGCCAAAAACGACCCATCCATCGAACGGTCCTGGCTCGTTTCGAATCAAAGGGTAAGATCGTCCATTTCATCATTGGACAGCTCAGATCGTATGTTACGATATGTAAGCATTCTATTGCGATCCGGACCGTCCAAATTACCCGCGCAAAGAGAAAAGCACCGATGAAAGCGTTCAGAGGAGGAAGAAGAAGAGGGAAAAACACAAAACAAAACAAAACAATCTCCGATTCCGGACACTTCCATGGCGGCGGAGCCTCGCGACGGAGGGTTCGAGAAGGAGAAGGAGGAGGAGGAGGCGGCGGCGGAGAGGGCGGAGCTGCTCCGCGACCGCTTCCGCCTCTCCGTCATCTCCATCGCCAACGCCGAGGGTTTCGATTCTCCATTCTCTACTCTCTCTCTCTTTGTTTTCTTTTCTTCTAAATCCTTCTTCTTAATTTCTCTTAGAGCAGCTGAGAAGGTCGTGATGGGGATCTCGGAGCCCGTCGTGGCGTGCATTGCTGATCTCGCCTTCAAGTATACTGGTTTAATATCCAAAACCCTAACTCTCGGTTGTGTTAATCCCTTCTTTTCCCTCTATTGGTGAACAATTTACTTGGCAACCCTAACTTTTAATTTTTCTTTTTATTGATCCTCAAACTATGAGGTCCGTGGCTATCTCAGTTCTCAAACATTTATTTGTTGCAATTTTTAGGTCGAACTTTGTAGATTGTTGCAACTAAGTCTCACAGTTTAATTTAGTTAACTTAATGATGTTGTGTTGCTAATGTGATGGTGACGTGGTTTCTTAGTCATCGTTGCGTGATCAAGAAAGGCATTACTACATTACCGTCGTATCAGCGAGATGTAACTATTCGCACAACTAAATTGTGCGGTGGAACTTGATTGCAACAACTTATAAATATCATACCAGAAATTATAACAAATTAAAGTTCGAGGATCAAAATGTCACACGCCTATGATGGGTAATCCAAATGGACGATCGACACCGTTAAGCACAATCTATGGCTTGTGAACTTGTTAGAAACCAAGCTTCGTGGTGGTCTCAACACTAACAATTTTTTTCAGCAAATGTAAGGTGTATTTGACTATTTGATCACTGGGTAAAATATATTCAAAAATTACGAAATGTGGTTTACAGGAAGTTCATATATTGTAGGTCATGTTCAATGGTACCAATCGTCGATTCATGCATGCCATCATGAGAATGATGTGAAAGTATGCACTTCTAGAATTTAAGCTCAATTCTAAGTTATGTATATCAATTTAAAATGGTAAAAATGTACAGGGTCGTTCTCATCTGCAGGTTATTTTAAAAATATCCATCGATCCATCAACTACTTTATCTTCACTCCCTCAACTTTTAAATCTTTTGATTTATGTTATTCCTGTAAAACAAATTTGCAATTTTGTTAAATTTGAATATGTTTATGTTACATTCAACTTTTGCTGACAATTTTTTCGGCTGATGTAAACTGCATAATTCTCTACTGTTAAAGTTTGATAGCTAGGCAGACTTGTCAAATTCAACAAATCCACAAAGAAATCCGTTAAAATAACTCAAATCAGAATATTAGAACTCGAGGGAGTGCTAATTAAAAAATACATCTAGTTGGAGGGTCTATATTCTAAGGCCTATAGTCGACGGCAGTCTCCACTCTCCAGACATTTTTACTGTTTAAAAGTTAATTTGTCGTGAAATGGAAATCGGGTGCTTTGCTTGTTCATAATCCCATTTTTTAGATGGCCCAGTGAGATGAATTGTGGATAGATAATAAGAGCATGAACAAATAATATGTTGGCAATCTGAAAATTGGCAAATATAATATTTTGTGATAATTTTTTGACAGAGAAAATGAGTGTAGATTCTTAATTAAGTGGTTTCGAAAGATTGGCAGATTCACTTTCGTTTACTGTTTCAAGAGTTCTTACTGGAGATTATCTTAAATAATTCTTAGGTGTGATTTTGGAACTCTAATCTTAAAGGGAATTTTTTCATGTTCTTATTAATAAATATGTAAAATTTCCTCATCCAATATATGGAATAATGGATAAGGAAATGCACAGAAGCAATGATGTATACAAGTACATAATAATGGGAGAAAAAAGAAGATGGTACACACTTCTTATAAATAGACTAAAAAGCAAGGAATTATAAAGAATTTAAGAACTTCAATTGACTGTACTTGTGGTTTCTATAATTGTAGATCAGGCTTTGAATTCTTAATTGGATCATGCGATTGGCAGTACCGATTGGCAGTATGAATTCCTAATTGTTGCATGTTCAATTAATTTATGTATATTTGTCCATTGTCTTTGGAGTCCCCATAAAAATTTGATCTCTTACATAGGCCCACCTTCGTTTCTACGCGTAGATTTCCTTCTTGGTTGTTTTACATAGGAGAGGCACTTCTTGAGTCATTATTGATAACTAATGAGCAGCACTAAGTTTCTTCATTTGTGGAGAAGGTTTTTATTAGCTCAGTCTCTTTACTCTTATCCCATTTCTTATTTTGGAGAGAAACGGATATTCTATTGTTATTAATTGGTAGATACCACCATCCTGTAATTTAGCACTTTTGTGTAAAGTTTCAGTTCGTTTGTTTACAGTATCGAAGTTTCATGCGCGTTCCTTTTAAGAAGTTTTAGTTGTTTCCTTGGCTATGTTATTGATCTTTGTGCTTTTCGGAAAAACAGAGCAGCTGGCGAAGGATGTAGAGTTATTTGCACAACATGCTGGTCGAAAATCTGTTAACATGGAAGATGTTATACTCTCAGGTATTAATCTTCAAGAAGTAATTGATCTCCAAAAATTAGTAGATGTTTTGTCAGGAACTTTCCAAGAGCGAAGTAGAGCTCCCTATTACATCACTGCAGTAAAAATAGCCATTAATAGGGTTCAAGTTTCTGGCTACTGTACCACGTACGCCTCCTGGGGTTAATAATGGGAAAATTGTGGCCTTATTTTCCTTTTCACCTCTGGTCGGTGCAGCGGACCCTCTCTATGTATTGTTGAAGTTATTTGATCTCATTGTTTAGACACTAATGATTCTGTTCCTCTGTTTTTTCTTTTTCAGAGAGAGAAATGTCTCTCTTCATGTTGATATTATCTTTGTGTATCACTGATATTAGGAGCTGATTCCTGAATCTTGCTTACATTAGCATTCATTTGCTTTGTTAAGAAATAGAATTGCACTGGAGATTCTTGTATTCTTATTCATCCCTATTAAATAAGTTATGCTGCTTATTTACCAGCTTTTTGAGAACTTGTTTTCTGAAATATGTGTATACTTTTCTTTGATTTTTGTTCCAGCACATAGAAATGATCACTTAGCAGGTCTACTGAGATCATTTTCGCAAGAGCTGAAAGGAAAGGAGCCCCAGACAGAAAGGAAGAGGAAAAAATCTTCAAAGAGTGATGATAAAGCGCTCGCTAGCTGATGCCGAACTTTTCGTTGTATATCTCTTTACTCTGCTTTTTAACTAGTTTTGATTTGACTCGAATCATGAACTGCTTACTGTTGAGAAAAAAAAAAGGGTGATTTTGTCTACCGATTTTGAATATGCAATATGTTTATCTAGTGTGCCATAAATCTTCTTCAGAGTGATGCATTTGCATTTTTCTGGAGTTGTTTGTTGGTAAAAGTGTACTGAGATCCCCATAACTATATGTCATTTTCAGTAGTCTCTCAAACTTTATATGTTTTGATTAGCACCCTTTACTTTGGATTGTTTTATTCGAGTCGTTGTACTTAAGTGGTGAATTTTATTAGCTGTTAGAAACTTTTGAAAAACGATTAAGTCCATTTGGTTGGATGAAATCAACTTTGAATTCAATTTATTTGACCAAAATCATTCTTATAAAAAGATTAATTGAGGGACTATTTAAGAATGGGCTGTATTTGAGGAGTGTTCATGCATTCTTTACATTGTTTATATGTTTATTTGAATGTTAACTCAATGCTATGTTCTCCAAATTCTCTGTGGAACGTTGAACTTCATTTGCTTGATGATTGGTATGTTAAGTGATCTGATTGTATTTTTGTGCTCAAATTTCTGAAAAGAAACTCTTTAGTCTTCATGTATGAAATGTTTTTATTTGTTAAATTGTTAGAAACAAACATTATTTAGTTTTCAATAGCTTTAAGTTGCTAGAGATTGGTAGTTTTAATATTTAGGGAAAACTTCAAAAAAACCCCCTTGTGGTTTCGTACTTTTTCATTTTAGTATCATGTGGTTTAAAGTGTATCAAGGTAGTACCCTGTGGTTTCTCACTTTATCACTTTAGTACCCTGTGGTTTAAAGTGTATTAAGTTAGTACTCTATGGTTTTATTTTTGTATCAAGTTAGTACCCTGTGGTTTTTAAACCACAGGATACTAAAGTGATAAAGTGCGAAACCACATGGTACTGAAGTGATAAAGTGTGAAACCACAGGGTACTAACTTGATACACTTTAAACCACAGGGTACTAAAGTGAAAAAGTGCAAAACCACAGGGTACTAACTTGATACACTTTAAACCACATGGTACTAAAGTGAGAAAAAGTGAAACCATAAGGGGGGTATTTGAAGTTTTCCCTAATATCTATATTCAACACTTTCCTGACATAAACTCAGCATTCCCTGCTGTAAGGCTAGGGCATTTGCAGTATAGTTAATTGTAACTGTTTATGCATTTTTGCCCTGTATCGATTTAATTCGATTAAGCAGAATTTTGTACTGGTTCCTTAACCAGATTTTTCGTAATCAATTTTTCTGTTTTGGTTTTAAATAAGTTTCGACCGATCCAGGATATCAGTTGACCAATGTTAGCATGAATTAAGATTGAACTATTGTTGTAATTCTTCTAATCTAATTATACTAGTATAATGTTGTAGAATATTAATAGTAAAATGACAAAGCAGCTGTATGAACATTCTAATAGATTAAAACTATAGATTTGTTGTGTTTGTCCCTCTTCATGAGGGAGTTTTGTGCAAAAGTGCACATATTTAGTTAGACTTAATTTGATGGGTTATGTTGGAGTTATTTGTTCTTCTTTTGCCAAAAAAAAAAAAAGAAGAAAAAGAAGAGGAGAGAAGGGTAGAGAAGAAGCTGCTATTAGAGGCCACTATTGCTAAGCTTATTAGAGAGATCTTTGAAGCCGGGTTCGTGGGAAAAGCTGAAGGAGCCTGATTACTCTGCCGAGAGGTTTTCTTGAGAGTTCTTTTATCAACAACATTGATGGTGAGATCTTTCTAATATATATATATATATATATATATATTTTTTATTTGGATCAGTATCTTTGATCTTGTAATTCATGTCTCTAGTAGTGACTAGAGAAGCATTGTACTTATCCCATTTCATACAGTGGAGTTATTTGAAGATGGCCTTGTGATTTTTCTCTGAGTTCGTGGTTGGTTTATATTTGCTTTGTTATTGCTTTTTTGTGGTATAGTATTGTCGGAATTAATCTACTCTAGGTCTTTTCTATTTGATCCTGCATAGTGGAAAATTTTGGGTCTCATTTCTTCCAACAAACATAACAATAGTTAACAAAATGTAGAGATGAATTAAATCAAACACACTAATATGGATGCAAGATTGTATGTGATTTCTTTGTTATTATTATGAACATAAGCACATTTTTAATCTATTTGACATTTTATTTTATTATTATGAACATAAACAGAGGACAATTTTCGTTCGGTAAAAATGCACAGGAGTCCCTTCGGCTACAGGTTATCTTGAAATACCCCTCAAATATTTTCCTTTTGATTGAGACTCCCTTAACTTTGATTACTTTGATTTATTTATTTCATTGCTTAAATTGCGCATGAAGGTAAATTTAGGAGTGATTCTATTAATTTAAATATTTTCCATGCTTTTTCACTTGATAGAACTGTGAATTTATCATCGTTCGATAGCTTATGAAGCCATTGCTGAAGCAAGTCCCCAACTCAATTTAAGACCCGCTTTTTATTGAGACCAATAAATAGAGTTGGAGAGAAAACATATAGGAGTATACTTCTGCATTTTTTTATGGAACTTTAAAATATATAGCGTAATCGGCTTATTGCGATAATCGCTTTCTCATACAAAATGTTATTACATATAAAGACAAATAAAGTATTTTTTTAATCGTACTTTACTACACGTAACGTAATCTTTCTACAAGCTCAAAACGAAGCCTTGAAATGATAATTTACTCTACTAAAACAATTTTATAATTAACAAAAATTAATTTGAAAGGAAACATTTGAGATGTCTATTTTCGAAATGGCCCATAGTTGAGGCCTAATTTTGTTTCAGATTTTTTTTTTGAGAAAGAATATTTACCGTCTTCTTTCTTTGTCATTAATCTTTAACAAATTATTTATACTGTAATTAGGCCTGCGCATGAAATGCAAAAAACCACAAAATCAAACCAAAATTTTAGTTTGTAAATGATTTGGTTTTGCTTTGGAAATTTTCAAACCAAAACTTTTTGTTTGGTTTTAGGTTGAAAAACTAAAAACAAAACCCAAGCAGAAGAACCAGAGATTTTTTTTTTTTTCTCTCCTCTTCTATTTTCCAATGTCACTCACTTTTTCTCTCTCTCTCTCCTCCCAAACCACAAACCTCTCTCTCTCTCTCTCTCTCTCTCTCTCTCTCTCTACCCCTCCTTATCCCTATATTTGAATGAGACCCATGACGGTGTTTGGTATCCAATAAAACCATCTGAAAAAAAAATTTCCACTTAAAAAGTTACTTTTTAACCTTTGGTGGCTCGTAAAAAATTTTTCACAGAAAATAAATTTTACAGATTCTAAGAAAATAGAAAGTTTTTGTTTCTGCTCGTAGAGAGCAAAAACGAAAAAAAAACCTCTGCAAGCGGCCCACGAGGTCCCCTCACCTCGTGGACCGCGTGAGAGTAAGTCCACGAGCTCGTGGACCCTCTCTCTCTCTTTCATTTTACATATATATTTATATATATATATATATAAATATTTTGTAATAATATATATATATATAAAAAGAAAGAGAGTTGAGCTAGAATACTATTAATAATATTTGGGCTCTTTTACTATCAATTTTTAGGCGTTAGATTTATACTTTAATTAATTCCGCTCTTTAGATCATACAATTTAACCAACCATCCACTCAACCCTGGGAGGACCATTAAATCTTAGGGGACCACTATCATCCTAATCCTATAATTTTTTATCCAACGGTTAAAAACTCGATAGCAAAAGAGCCAAAATATTATTAATAGTATTCCAGCCAAATTATATAAATATATATATATATATAGAGAGAGAGAGAGAGAGAGAGAGAGAAAGAGAGAGAGAGTCCAGCTACTATACTCTTATGAGTACGATCGCCTTTGTACTCATAAGTCATTTTCGATGATAGAGCTTCCGAATCATAAGTCATTTTCGATGATAGAGCTTCCGAATCGACAATTCATACCGTTAAACGTTAAACCTTCTAGCAATCAAATTTTATAATTTTTGACATTATTTACCTTACGATAAAAAAAAATCTCAAAACTGACAATTTTTAACAGCTTGTATGGAATACTTGCTAGTTTAACGGCGTAAAAGAATCAGAACCGGTTGAATTTTTTATAGAAAATTATATTCACTATCTAGATAAAGATCAATAATTCTTATCTTAAATTGAATGATTCAATCATCCATTTTTAAAAGGTCGTTCGATTTTGATCGTTCATTTTATGCCCGCTTGATGGACTTTATAATGATTTCGAAAAATTACGAAATTTATTTTTTAGAAGTTTCAAATACTCTAAATCATATATAACGGACTGAATCGTCGATTCGGAAGATTTATCATCAAAAGCAACTTATAAGTACTAAAGGCTCTTTACTCATAAGAGTATAGTAGCCCTACTCTCTCTCTCTCTATATATATATATATAGTATAGTAGAATAATTCTATATTATTACAAAATATTTTTATATATAAAATTATGTTATTGTAAAACATTTTATGTATACATCTTATTTATAAATATATAGTGATTTATTTTATAGTATTAAATTTAGAAAAACTTCAAAAAGCCCCCTTGGTTTCTCTTTTTCTCACTTTCGCACCATGTGGTTTAAAGTGTATCAATTTGGTGCCCTGTGGTTTCATTTTTATCTTTTCAGCAGCTTTTTCATTAATATTTTGTTAAATTATATACCAAAAAACTTCAGGTACCGACCTAGGTTTATCGAATATTCATTTTAGTACCCTTTAATTTTAACTTTGTCACTGATAATAAAAAAATAGTGAAATTGATACACTTTAAACCACAGGGCACTAAAGTGAGAAAGTGCGAAACCACAAAGGGGTTTTTTAAGTTTTCCCTTAAATTTATACTATTATATATTATATTACATATTTATTGTATAATAAATTTAAAATATATTTTATTTATAAATATAAATAATAATAATAATAATATATATAGTATGATAATTATTATATATCAATAATAAATAAAATATAGAATAAAAAAATACATATAATAATTTCTGTTTAATATCTTTTTCTTTCAAGTTCCAACTAAACAATTGTAACAAAAAACTATTTATTTCCTACAAACTGCTCAATAAAGAGCATAAAATTTATTTTCCTTCAAAAAAAATTTTTCATCAAAATTAATTTTTATAATTTTATATGGAAACAAACAGATCCTTAACTCTTATCTGTTTCTTCTCTCCTAGTTAACTGTGCCCACGATCATAAGCTCATTAATGATGAGATTCGGCCCCAAAGTAAGAGTAGAAAAATATCCGTACAAATCGTACTAATAATAATTTTTGTACCTATGCAAGGACAAACATTAAATTTACGTGAAGAGATGTACAATTCTATTTTGTCCTATTAGGTGGGGACTTGATGGAGGATACAAACAATCTAACCAGTTTCGTCTTCTGAAGCTCTCCTTGAAGTATGGTTTATATATATAGTCTTATTACTGTATTATTAATAATAACAAGTGCTTGGTACTATTAAATTTTTTACTGTTAGATCTACTTGGTTGACCATTTTAATCAATCACTAACTCAATCTAGAAAATCATTATCATCCTAACAGGGGATCACTATCATCTTAACCACACATTCCTTCATCCACGGGCTGAAAACGTAATAATACCAAATGCTTGATATATATATATATATATANTAAATAACAAAAATAATATACTATGGATATAATTTGAAATAAAAAAAAAATAATAAATAAAATATTTCAGAGATATAGGTAATTATATTCAGAAAAAAAAAAAAAAAAAAAAAAAAAAAAAAAAACAAAAAACCTCTGCAAGCGGCCCACGAGGTCCCCTCACCTCGTGGACCGCGTGAGAGTAAGTCCACGAGCTCGTGGACCCGCTCTCTCTCTTTCATTTTACATATATATATATATATATATATATAGAGAGAGAGAGAGAGAGAGAGAGAAAAAGAGAGTTGAGCTGGAATACTATTAATAATTTTTGGGTTCTTTTGCTATCAATTTTTAGGCGTTAGATTTATACTTTAATTAATTCCGCTCTTTAGATCATACAATTTAACCAACCATCCACTCAACCCTGGGGGGACCATTAAATCCTAGGGGACCACTATCATCCTAACCCTATAATTTTTTATCCAACGGTTAAAAACTCGATAGCAAAAGAGCCAAAATATTATTAATAGTATTCCAGCCTAATTATATAAATATATATATATATAGAGAGAGAGAGAGAAAGAGAGAGAGAGTCCAGCTACTATACTCTTATGAGTACGATCGTCTTCGTATTCATAAGTTATTTTTTATTATAGAGCTTCCGAATCGACGATCCATACCGTTAAACGTTAAAACTTCTAGCAATCAAATTTTATAATTTTTGACATCATTTACCTTACGATCAAAAAAATCTCAAAACTGGCAAATTTTAACGGCTTGTATGGAATACTTTCTAGTTTAACGGCGTAAAAGAATCAGAACCGGTTGATTTTTTTATAGAAAATTATATTCACTATGTAGATAAAGATCAATAACTCTTATCTTAAATTGAAGGATTCAATCATCTATTTTTAGAAGGTCGTTCGATTTTGATCGTTCATTTTATGCCCGCTTGATGGATTTTATAATGATTTCGAAAAATTACGAAATTTATTTTTAGAAGTTTCAAATACTCTAAATCATATTTAACAGACTGGATCGTCGATTCGAAAGATTTATCATCAAAAGCAACTTATAAGTACGAAAGGCTCTTTACTCATAAAAGTATAGTAGCCCTGCTCTCTCTCTCTCTCTCTCTCTCTCTCTCT
>NC_033637.1:9871928-9904317 GCF_001540865.1 Ananas comosus
ATTGCCAAATATGTATCTAAAAAATTTAAAATAATAAATCACGCTATTAAGAAAAATATGCTTTAAATGATAAATAATTAACAATAATCTCTAATGCAAAATTTACTTTTGAAATTAAATAGAAAAATAAAATCTGTTAGGAAATAAATTTTTGAAATTAAATAGAAAAATAAAATCCGTTATCTTAAAAAGAAAATATATTTTGAAATTAAATAGATAATATCTAAAAAAGATATTTTAAAATAAAATAGGAAAAAATATCTTTTATAGGATTTTCACACCCGTAATCTGTTATAGAAAACTTACTTTTGAAATTAAATAGAAAAATTTATATTTTAGGATTTTCACATCAGTAATCTGTAGAGAACTTACGTATTCATTGCTGTTTCTATTTCTATTTTTATTCTTATATTTAAAATTTTTCGTACGGAAAGAGAAAAATGGACGCTAATTTTTCCGCTGAAAAATGAGTCTGTCGACAGACCCAAATTTGAATATACGTACTTTTATATATAGTATAGATATATATAGCATTTTCTTCCTTCTCCTGTCTTATTTTTGGGGTAATTTCATAGATACACCTTTTAAAGTCAAAAATATCATAGATAAAATTTCATAGATACACCTTTTGAAATTCAAAGTTAAAATTTTAAATTTAAAAATTTAAAAAATTTAAAATTTAAATTCAAATATAATAAGAGAGTAATATCATTATTCTTTATTTATAAAAACCCACTATTCCATCTTACCTAACTAAACACTATTTTTTTATTCCCAGGAATAACCCAATTTTCATCCAAACGCAAAATTGATCTAATCCCCGCTTATACCTCAATTTATATCTATCCCTGAAATAGCTACTTTTTGCTTATCCCCCAACCAAATGATACCTTTTAAAGTTTAAAATATTACACATACCTTTGCAATTATAAAAAAATATTGAAAATGCTCCCACAAAAATATTAGGCCAATTTGCATAAAAAAATTCACTGGTTTTGAGATTTTGCAAAAGTAGGTCGTCTTTTTGAATTTTGCAGATTCGGTCTGATTTTTTAAGAAGATGACCAAACTACACCACTTTCAAAATGCATAAAAAAGACATACATTAAATGTCTTAAAAAATACAACTGATAAGTCATTATTACAGCTATTTTTCTCTTGAAAAATGAAATTCTCATTTAACATATAAATAAAAAACTTCAAATAAAAAAAAGAAAGAATGTAATACTGCTTAAATAGTACAATATTTTTTCATTATATTATTTGCGCGTAATACACGAGAGCAGAGCTTTTGGTATTTTCATGTTGTCAAGCAGTTGAACAATATTTTTCGTAATTTGGTATAAAAATTATGCAATATTTGTATAAACGATGTATATGTTGTACTATTTGTATAAATATTAAATTATTTGGAAGAGAATGTTACACTATTTACGAGAATGTTGCACTATTTAAAAAGTATTATATATTTTTTTATTATTTAAATATTTTTATTTATATATTAGATGAGAATTTTATTTCTTAAGAGAAATGTAGCTATAATAATGCCTTGTCTATTGTATTTTTCAAAATATTTAATTATATATTTTTAATGCATTTTGAAAGAGAGAAGGTTTGGTCATCTTTTAAAAAAATCGGATCAAATATGCAGCATTAAAAAAGACAGTCTATTTTTACAAAATATTAAAATAAGTAAATTTTTTATGTAAATCGGCGAAATTATTAAGGATTTGATTTCAAATGTTGAGAGGTTATGGGCTAAAATAAAGGTTCCAAGTACAAGGTGTACAGTCAGGTAAACTCGCAGGACGGACAGGAGTCACAAAAACTTCACGCGAGCCCCGTGAAGTCTGCACATGTAACAGTAAGTACAAAATTAACTTTTTGAGTGCAATTGATTGGTGAGTGGAAGTCAGTGGGTCCATTCTTCAAGTTTTGGAACACTAACGTTAAGTTCGTACTGCCGCTGCGTCTACCTGAGTACCTCGTCAATTAATTTAGTGTTTGGGGTTTAGGAGTAGATGAGATAAGAAGAATAGTGAGTTATTATGAACAGAAAATAATATTTGATTTGGTTTGGTGGAGTTAGGTGGGGTTAAGTAATCCTACTTAAAATGGGATATCACGGGTTAGGTGGGGTTAACTAACCCCACCTATTTTTATAGGTGTTTGGGAGTAAGTATGGGGTTAAGGGGTTATTCCACCCCTTAACCCCATACCAAACAAGGGCTTCTTAGTAATTTTCAGGTCAATCAAGTATTTAACAATAACATTTTTTCATATTTAACTTTGATTTTCGAAATTTAAAATCAGAAACAGCTTAAGTGGGTGTTTGGTCTAACTTTTGAAAAATAATTTTGAATCTAAAATTGATTTTTGACTCAATAGAGCATTTCGCAATTTCATTTTCAAATTTTGATTCTGATTTTTATAATCAATTTTATGATTTTCGAGATAAAAAATCAAAAACAGCTAAAATCTAATTCTGGTTTTTAACTCAAATTTTAAATTTTTATTCTGATTTTAGGTTCAAATTTTAAATCTAAATTCAAATTTTAATTTTAATTTTGAATTTTGAATTTTATATTTGAATTTTTTAATTTCGAATTTTAAATTTTGTTATTAACTTTAAATTTCAAACCTCAAGTTTTAAATTTAAAAATTCAAAATTTTATATTATAATATTAAAACTTAATATAAATTTTAAATTTTAAAATTTTAAAAAATTATAAGTTTAAAGTTTCAAATTATTAGAATTCAAAATTTTAAATTTTAAACTTTAGTTTAGAATTCTAAAAAATTTAAATTTTATCTATTGAATTTTAGATATTCAAATTTTAATTTTTAAATTTCAAAAGTCAAATTTTCGATTTTTAAATTTTAAATTTTTTTAAAACTAAAATATCTAAATTTAAATTTTGTGAAAACTTAAAATTTAAAATTTATATGCAATATTTGTAGGTAATAAATTTATTAATTTATTAAATTATTTTTAAATAATATTTTAATGTTAATTAATTAGATAAAATAATTTTAGTTTAAAATTATAACTTTTATTTCCTCTGTACTAAGCTAACTATTCAAACATTATTTAACTTATTTATCAGAATAATTTAATTTTTTATTTATCTTTTAACTTATATCTATTTTTGAAATAAATAATTTGTACTTGTATTCCAACCAAATACAACCTTAAAGCCTTAAAATCACGTGAGCACAATTTTTGACTAATTATTGATCATAGTGTAAGAGTAAAGAGTATAACAGGACAAGCTTTTATTGATGGGGGCAGTGTGGGCCCGCTCTGACCGGCCTGGGGAAGGCAAGAGTGCCCATGTGCTGCCCGAATAGAAAAAGCTGCCACAAAAGATGCATCTTCCGCACTCTAGCTACCTTGCCTACCTGCCTGAGCCCGCACAAAATTATTGCTTGCATTGGGTGCATTATTTGAATTCAAATAAAAATTTAAAAATTAAAATTAAATTTAGATTTTATGAAATAGTATTTTTTTGCTTGTGATCTTGGGATTTTCAAAACTAATTATTTGATTCTAAAAAATATAATTAAAATTTTCAATACTTGTTGCTAAACATACGGAGCCTAAAATTTTTTTTGGGCGCAGGATCACTTTTCCCAAGGAGAGCCAAACACCCCCAATTACGAGAAGAAGAAATGAACTTTTTTTCTGTCGATTTCTGTCGTCCTTGAGCGCAGTGCCAAAAGTGGGAGATTAGTTTTGAGACCAGTTCCTTTTTTTAATAAATTGCTCCTGCGAGAATAAGCTCATTGGAGAGGGGGAGCATTTCATCGGTTTTCTCCTTATTTTCTTCTCGAGCGAGTTAAGCTGGTGAGTTTTCTTGGGCATCAAGCATGATTAGAGTACCCCTCTCGATCAAAAAGGTTTTGCCCTAACTTCTCTCACCAGTCACCCCTGCGGCCCTCTCTTTTCTGCTAGGGCATCACTTCCCCTCCCTGTCTTCCCTTCCGCCCGCTCGCCGAACGCCCACCACATTGAAGATCGGCTTCTTCACCCTTCTCGTCGCCCCAACGATGGATCGGTAATCGGTTTTTATGCTTTACTTTCTCTCTCTCTCTCTCTAGATCTCTCTTTCTCTCTCTCTTTCCTTTATTTCATCTTCTCTTAATTGCTAACAGTATGGTTTTGAGCAACAAGACCATGACTACAAAATAATGTAGCATCATCATTGTGAACATGCATTTATTAAGATTCATCACTTCTTTTTTTTATCTTTAATCTCTACCATAGATATTCTTAAAACAGAATAATCAGCAAATAAGGTTTTAAGATCTCAAAATGTTGATATGCCCAGCAGGTTGTGAGTAAGGTTTGAAAGTCACAAGAGAGAAAGAGAGTCCGGGGGAAGCCGGAGCTTCCGGAGGTGGAGTGCGGCACTGCGTGGGGAGGAGGGGTGCTGCCTGGCGGGCCGACGCTGGGCGGACGACCCCAAGGTCGGCGTCGGCCCGCCCGCCCTCCCTCCCTCCTCGGCCGGACCGTCCTCGCCGCCTGCCGCAGCGGCAAGAATCTCTCTTTCTATAATAGTTTCTAGAATTTTTGTAGTGTTTAACTATAAGTTTTGCTATTTTATTTAATTACAAAATTATTAGACACTTTATACAGTTTAATCACAATCAGATTTATTTTTTACTATGGTTTTTGCCAACAAATAGTATATTATAGTAATTAAAAATAATACTAAAATAAAATGTAGCGGGACATTATTAAGGGCTTGTTTGGTCAACATAAAACAATAAAAAATAATTTTCAATGAAAAAGTATTTTCAGGGGGAAAATAATTTTACGGCTTCTGGTGTTTGGTACATCGGAAAAGAAAATAAATTCTTCATGGTGCTTGTGTGGATGGTAGGAAATAGAAAATAAAAATTTATATAATTTATTTTATTTTTCTCTATTGTTATACATTTATATATAATTATATTATATAACATCCAATATTTTGTTAATTTTTATTGATATATATATATAGATAATATGTTAAATAAAAATATATTATTTTTAATATAATATATTATATATGTCTTGCCTCTATCATATTATTTTATATTTTATATATATAACAGAAAATTGTGTTGGAATACTATTAATAGTATTTGGGTCTTTTTACTGCTAACTTTCTAACCTTTCGATGAAAAATTGTAAGGCTGGAAGCCTGGGATGATAGTGGTCCCTTGCTAGGGTTTAGTGGTGGTCCCCAAGAGTTAAGTGGGTGGTTGATAGAATAGTATGATCTAACGGGTAGAATTGATCAAGGGATAGATCTAATAGTAGAAAACTTGATAGTACAAAGTGCTTAATACTATTAATACTATTCCAGCTGGACTCTATATAATATTATCCAACTAAAATGAGTGGATATCTATAAAAATGATGAATAATTGTTGTGTACACCTAGTGCACCAAAGCACCCCATTTTAATCACAAGTCTACTTAATCTTATAATTTTAATTTAACTATTAATTTAAAATATAGCCAAAGATAGTTGATACATTAAAAAAAAAATTGATGCACAAATATGACCCGGTGCATACAACATTCTAAAGGAGTCAATAGGAGTTTGGTCCACACATTCCCAACTCTTGTTGTAAGCCGTGTCAAGGAGTGCACCATGCGCCATGTTTATTCCGCGAACAAGTTCTCGTTTTCTGCCCTAAACCGGGCAGAAAACGGGAAGCCAATTTTTCAACAAATATGTAAAACTATTTTTTAGAAAAATACTTTTATGAGTAAACAAACAAATGAAAAAAAAATTTCAGATTGGAAATAATTTTTTGGTTGTTTTTATGACAAACCAAACACCCCCTAAGCTTTCCAAGAATGCGCCCAAGTACATAATACCCATTCATAGTCTCTTGAAGAAAAAAAAACCATTCATATGTTGACAGGATGCTAGCTGACAGAAAAAATAAGAAAATAAATATTCATATGTTTTTTCAGGTTTTCAAGTTTCTTGGCTTCTGCATTCTCTACAAAGTCTGGCCTAATCACTTGACGCTCATCGATATCATCCTAACAAATCGGGGACCAACATTGACGCCCATATAATGCCTCACACGGTATCATCTCGATATTTGCCTGATAACTATTATTGTAGGCGAACTCTACCAAGGATAGATATTTGTACTACCCTTTGCCATAGTCTAGGACATAGGCATGGAGCATATTCTTGAGAGTCTAAATAACATGCTTAGACTAGCCATCGCTCTGTCAATGGTAGGCAGTGCTGAAGTTTCACTTCGTCCCTATAGCTTGCTGTAAAACTTATCCAGAAATGGGATACGAGACGGGTGTCTCGATAAGACACCCTTAGAGCCAACATCCATGAAGCTAGCAATCTCGTCGATATAGAGCTCGGCTAGTCTATCCTTAGATCAAGTCCTGTACACCGGAAGAAAGTGTGCCGACTTCGTCAATCGGTCGACAATGACCCAAATTGCATCGTGGCCTTGTTGTGATCAAGCCAATCCTATAACAAAATTCATGGTAATCTGTTTTCACTTCTACACAGGCATAGAAAAGAGGTTGTAGCTACCCTGCTGGCCGTTGGTGTTTATGTTTCACCTGCTGACGCACAAGCATTGAGCCACATGCTGAGCCACATCCATCTCCATTACGGGTCATCAAAAATTCTGCTTCAGATCCCTGTACATTTTGGTTCTACTGGGATGCATGGTGTATGGAGTCCAGTGTGCTTCGGATAGGATCTCTTGCCTCAACTCCGAATCTTCTTGCATGCACTATCGATCTTGAAAGCGAAGAGAATCTTCAAAACGCTAAACTAATCACCATACATATGTAGCTTCTCTGTTAAATTTCATTTGTCATCACATTAATTACATTAGGGTAACATTTAGAATTAAGTATTCAATATAGGGATGATGTATTATCTAGCTCGAGACACTCTTTCCACATTCTCAAGCTTTTCCTGCCGAAAAGAAGCTTAAAATAGAAAAATATGAAAATACGAGTATGAGAATTATGTAAAATAATTTTTAATGGGTGTAGTTTGGAAAGGGTCAAGCTGCCACTAGGTCCACTCATGGCACACTAGTAAGAAAAAGATAAATAATTGATAGTAAGTATACAAGTAAATCAACTGGTAATGTAAACGATGACTATCCTGTAGAAAGCAATACACAAAGCGTAATTGATAGATAATCCACTTTTATAGCTTTATCCATTAGTGCTTATAAATGACTAATGTTACTATGTATTAGAATTTACATATAGTATTACTAAGTGATTCTATATCTTGTCTCATCAATCGTCTTGTGGTTTCGTTCTAATATGCATACTCTAGCCTTTGAGAATCGAAAGGATCGTACCCTCGCCCATTTCAACACTTAATAATAAAGGTGAGTCGAGAGGATCTGAACCTCACCTACAACGACATCTAACCATAGAGACAAGTCGAGAGGATCGGATCCTTGTATGTTCAATTAGCGTGTTTTCTAGATGGGGAATAAATATAAAAACTAGTATAAAAGAATAGCATGCACTCTAAAAGAAAAATGGTATGCTTGGTAGATTATAATGACTGACCAATATTAAAGACATTGTGCTGCAGTCTGTAGTTCAATAAAGATCAGAGGATACACTGCTCTGATACACAAATCTAGTTCTCGCATATTAGTAGCTGTTTGTATCTATGACAAATCAAATTATGATATCAATTAATACTAAATACACAAAGTGAATAAAACAATAATAGAAAATAAAAGAAAAAAACATAGAAAATCAACTACGAAATCGGAGCGATGTATGCATAAGTTTCATAAAAACCGAACAAATTCTTTAACTGTGGCCCTTATACTGCCTTTAGTACTATTTTCAGTTTCATCTTTAGTATCACTTCGAATTCTACCTTCAGCACCACCTTTAGTACCACTACGAGTGCTGCCTTTAGTACACCTTTAGCACCACGTTCAATATCTCTTTCAGTACCACGTTTAGCAAGAATTGTCTTAAGAATACCTTTATTAATTTTTACTGTCCATATATCGGTAGAAATAAATATTTTTTCATACATATTTTCTATATCTATGTTTGGTGTAAAACTCTTATGTTGTAGCTTCGCGTTTAACTTATTAATAAATTGTGTTCTTTTCTCAAGTGACTAAAAGGTTGGATGGTCTAGAACCTTACTGCTATAAAAGATTTGTTTCCGTTGGTCTATTTATAATAGTAAGGTTTTAAACCATCCAACCTTTTAGTCACTTAAGAAAAGAACACAATTTATTAATAAGTTAAACGCGAAACTACAACACAAGAGTTTTACACCAAATATAGATATAGAGGACATGTATAAAAAGATATTTAGTTCTATCGATTTATGGACAATAAAAATTGATAAAAGTATTCTTAAGACAATTCTTGCTAAACGTGGTACTGAAAGAGATATTGAACGTGGTGCTAAAGATGTACTAAAGGCAGCACTCGTAGTGGTACTAAAGATGGTGCTGAAGGTAGAATTCAAAGTGATACTAAAGATGAAACTGAAAATAGTACTAAAGGCGGTATAAGGGCCACGGTTAAAGAATTTGTTCGGTTTTTATGAAACTTATGTATACTTCCCTCCGATTTCGTAGTTGATTTGGTATGTTTTTTTTTCTTTTATTTTCTATTATTATTTTATTCACTTTGTGTATTTAGTATTAATTGATATCATATTTTGATTTGTCATAGGTAGAAGCAGCTACTGTTATGCGAGAACTGGATTTGTGTATCAGAGCAGTGTATCCTTTGATCTTTATTGAATTACAGGATGCAGCACAATGTCTTTAATATTGGTCAGTCATTACAATTTACCAAGCATGCCCTTTTTCTTTTAGAGTCCATGCTATTCTTTTATACTAGTTTTCATATTTACTCCCCATTTAGAAAACACGCTAGTTGAACATACAAGGGTCCGATCCTCTCGACTTGTCTCTATGGTTAGATGCCGTTGTAGGTGAGGGTCAGATCCTCTTGACTCACCTCTACTATTGAGTGTTGAAATGGGCGAGGGTACGATCTTTTCGACTCTCAAAGGCTAAAGTATGCATATTAGAACGAAACCACAAAACGGTTGATGAGACTAGATATAAAATCACTTAGTAATACTGTATGTAAATTCTAATATATAGTAACATTAGTTATTTTTTAGCACTAATGGATAAAACTATAAAAGTGGATTATCTACTGCTTTGTGTATTACTTTTTAGAGGATAGTTGTCATTTACATTACCATTTGATTTACTTGTATACTTACTATCAATTATTTATCTTCTCCTTACTATTGTGTCTTGAGTGGACCTTGTGGCAGCTCGTCCTTTTCCGAATTACACCCATTGAAAATTATTTTACATAATTCTCACACTTGTGTTTTCATATTTTTCTATTTTAGGCTTTTTTTCAGCGATTAAGTTTGAGAACGTGAAAAAGGTGTCTCGAGCTAGATAGATAAATCATCCCTATTTTGAATAGTTGACCCTAAGTTTTAATTCTAATGTAATTAATGTGATGACAAGTGCGATGTAAGAGAGGAGTTAAATATGTATAGTGATTAGTTTAGAATTTTGGATTAAAAAACTTGTATATTTTCTTGGTTTCGAAAAGCACAGTAAATGTTGAATTTTTGGATAAAATGGTAAGGTTATGGAAGCTTGCAAATTTAAAGTAGTAAACTAGTTTCACTCTAATGCTACATTACATATGATTTTGTGTGTGTTATGCAGATTGTTGTATGCTACTGTTTTGTGTGGGCCAGAAAAGTTTTGTCCATTCGGCAGGTTTGTTGCACGAATCAGTTGAGGCTTCATGGCAGTTCATGGGGTGTATTGATTTGCAAGAACCGGATTGATGAATTATAGCAATGTTTATTCTGATCTTTATTGAACTACGGGATGGAGCACACTATCTTTAATATTGGTTAGTGATTACAGTCTACTAAACATGCCTTTTTTTTCTTGAGATTGTATGCTATTCTTGTATTCTTTGTTGTTATATTCACTCGTCATCTAGAAAACACGCTAGTCGAACCAAAAAGCATGCATAATGACATATAGACTAGTAATATTACTTATATTTGGTTAGAGCTGTAGTATGTTGAACTTTAGCCAAATATGCAAAACAAATATAAGAGTTGCGTTAGTTTGGGAGATTAGAAGATAATCTAAAAATAGTGTGTTGAAATCGAAATAAAAATGAGTGGTTTGATAATTTCTATAAAGTACCCTTAAATGTCATATTGTTCATGTTTCAGAAAATTAATAGTGGGAAAAAATTATGAAACTTTGGGAAGTCACAAGTGTTAATTTATTTGGATTAGATTTGAAGTTTCATGTCATTATGACACCCCAGCTATCAAAACGGAGCCTAGCAGCTGCTTGTCGAAAAATCTACTCGGTTGGGTTTTTAGTGATGAAAACATGTCCAAAACTTAGCAAAGAGAGTAAATTATCACTGATTAATTTCAATTAAAACTTTCTTGTCAAATTTGAATCTAAACTGACATTCAGAAAAGCTCCAAGTAAGCTTATCAAATCAAAACTGGGTTGAAACTACGAATTCTAGCAAGTCGAGGGGCTTTAATGCAAAGTGCCCACATCCCACTTTTTTCTTCTTCTAGTGTAGTGTTACGGAAAAATATTAAATAGAATTTTTCCAGAATAATTGTAGTCCTTGAATTAATCAACATGTTGGGAAAGTGTCGGGATGAGTTGGATTTGATTTAGACACAAAATTGACGTCACAATTAACCTTGAAACTCCCGTAACTTTCAACTGGTGCAGTTTTACTATAATGTGCCTAAGGCACATTGCATTAAAGTCCAACTACCCTAACTCAGGTTGTTAGACTTTAGTAGATGGAGGAGATTTGGTGCCTCTTCTTCTTCCCCCTCTTCTTTTCCTTTTCCTTATTCTCTTATCCTTCTCCCTCTATTCTTCCTCTTCCTGCTGCCTCTTCCCCTGCGCAGGACTTCAACAAGCAGTAGTAGTAGTGAAGGGGCTGCAGGGCTTGTTGGATTGGTCGACTGTAACAAGCCTTCAGTTTGTTCCCCTTCATCCTCTCATGTTCTATGAGCTGGAGCTAGCAACATCAGCAGCACATCACGAGCAACTCCTTCAACTTCCTCTCCATTCCTGCTGATTGGGCATCCAATAGCAGCTGCTGCAGTTTGGGGGCAGTGACATCAAGTGCAGCAGCAGCAACTCAGCTGAACCTTTATTGGGGTTTTGGAGGAATTTCAAAATTGGGGGTTGCTGGGATTGTTCTTGCATGTACTCCTGGTGAAGAAGGGAGCTTGAGGAGTGTGTAATTTCAGCTAGATTAGGAGTAAGTTGCTTTAATTAGTTGATTTTAGTATATCAGCTGAATTTGAGTAATTCATGGGGTTGATGAATCTCTTTGGATTTTCTTCTTTTGGCTTAGATCTTGATAGGTTGGAAAGGAACCTATGTTCACCTTTTACTAGTTAGAAGCTTACTTCGGCCGAGTGAGAGGTTAGTAGAAGGTGAATTTTAGTTTTAATTGAGTTTGCAATAGCATTGGCTTCATGCTAAAATTTGGTTGTTGATCCAAGTTCAACCCCTTATGGGCTGAAAATTATTGGTTTATTTTGGATGTTTACAGTGTTTTCGACTGAGGAGCACCCTTCCAACTTCCCATGTCATTCCGCTCTCCGTGTTCCTTGCTGGTTTGGTCCCTGCACATCCAGCAGACAACAACAGCATGCAGCAGTAGGGCTGATTCCGGCAGCATTGAAGCAGCAGCTGATTCTAGTTGCAGCAGCAAGGTTGGGTGTATTGCAGCTGTAGCCAGGGCAAAAGCACCAATAGCAATCGAGGCATCTTCCTCTTCTCCGTCATCTTCTCTGGAATAGAGCAGCAGCAGCATCAAGTGCTGCCAGCTGCTTCACTGCAGCAGTGAAGCTGGCAGCAGGGTGGTTAATTGCGAGGGGAGAAACTTTTTTTTGATATTGATGAAGTTTTGAAAATCCAAATTCGAAATTGAAGGTTCATAACTTGAGTTGGGGATGTTGGACAGTTGGAGTGTTGTTCATACCTTTCTTGAGCTGAAATTGTAGGTTAGTAGCTATAATTTTGATGTTGATCAAAGATGGTGCAATCCTGATTTTTTGGACTGAACTGGACCAGTTTTGATTTTTTATAAAATTCATTTGAATTTCTTCGAGAATTTGAGCTTTGGAAGGGTTATAAGTGATCTTGAATTCATTCTCTAGTGGGTAGAATCTTGTTTGGACAAATTTGGAGGTAAGAGGGATGAGAATTTCAGTTTTCATTGAGGTCGAAAACCGAAAAGCAGTTTTTATGTCGAAGCTGAATTATTGACCTTTATTTCTTAATTGTAATGGAATTTCATGGTGAATTATAGATTTTTCTTATAGTATAGAAGTCCAAGATCACAATGGATTGTTCCCTAATCTCATATTGTGCTAGATTTCCTTATGGAGTAAGGAACTGGTAGCACCAAGGTGCAGTCCAGCTGCAGCTACAGCAGTGCATTCCGTTCGAACTTTATAGATGGTTGTAGTTAAGTCTCAGAGTCTAATTTAGTTAATTGTATGATGTTGTGCTGCTAATGTGATAGTGATGTGGCATCTTAATCATTGTTGCTGATCAAGTATGGCATTATCACATCACTATTACATCAGCAAGACGTCACTGTTCGAACAACTTAATTGTGCGTTGAAACTTGATTGCAACAATTTATAAATATAATGCCAGAAATTATATAAATTAAAGTTTGAGGATCAAAATGTCACACACCTATGATAGGGTATCTGAATTGATGATCGACGCGGTTAAGCATAATCTATGGCCCGTGAACTTGTTAGAAACCAAGCTTCATGATGGTCTCAAAGTTAACCATTTTTTTGCAGCAAATATAAGGTGTATTTGAGACCATTTGATCACTAGGTAAAATATGTCCAAAACTCACAAAATGTGGTTCACAGGAACTTCAAATACCGTAGGTCATGTTCAATGGTATCAATCATCGATTCAAGCATGCCATCATGAGAACAATATGGAAGTACTTGAGCTCAATTCTAAAGCTATGTATATCAATGTAAAATGGTAAAAATGTACAGGGTAATCCTCATCTGCAGGTTATTTAAAAAAGATCAATCACTACTTTATCTATACTCCCTCAACTTCTAAATCTTTGATTTATGTTATTCCTGTAAAAAAACTCTGATTTTGTTAAATTTGAATATGTTTATGTTAAATTTAACTGTTCCGAACAATGTTTCAGCTGATGTAAACTGCATTATTCTCTACTGTTAGAGCTTGATAGCCATGCAGAGTGGTTAAATTCAACAAATCCACTCTTTAATTTTGTAAAATAACTCAAATCAGAAAATTTGAACTTGAGGGAGTGCTGGTTTAAAAATTCATCAAGTTGAAGGGTCTATATTCAATTGGTCTATAGTTGATGGCATCTGCACTCTCCATACATTTTTATGGTTTAAAAGTTAATTTGTTGTCAAAGGTAAATTGGGTGCTTTGCTTGCTCACATTCCCATTTTAGATACCTGGTGAGATAAATTGTGGATGCATAATTAGAGCATGGACAAATATTTTGTTGGTAATCTGGAAATTAGGGAATACAGTATTTTTGTAATAATTTTTTGACAAATAGAGAAATAAGCTTAGTTTCTTAATTATGTCGTTTCGAAAGATTGGCAGGTTCAGTTTCATTTACCATTTCAAGAGTTCTTACTAGAGATTATCTTCAATAAACTCTCTAGTTGTGACTTTGGAACTCTAATCTTAAGAGGGTGTTCTTTCATGTTCTTTTTAGTAAATATGTAATATTTCTGCATCAAATATATGGAATAATGGAGAAGGAAATACACAGAAAGAATGATATATATAAGCAGATAACAATAGGAGAAAAAAAAAGATGGTACACACTTCTTATAGAAGTATCAAAAGGCAAGAGACTATAAAGAATTTAAGAACTTCAATTGACTGTACTTTTTGGTTTCTGTAATTGGAGATCAGGCTTTGAATTCTTAATTGGATCATGTGATCGGCAGTACCAATTGGTAGTATGAATTTTTACTTGTTGCATGTTCAACTAATTTGCGCATATTTGTCTATTGTCCATTGTCTTTGGAGTCCCCATAAAAATTTGATCTCTTACATAGGCCCAACCTTCATGTCTATGCATAGATTTCCTTCTTGGCTGTTTTACATAGGAGATGTACTTCTTGAACCATTATTGATAACTAACGAGCAGCACTAAGTTCTCCATTTGTGGAGAAAGGTTTTAATGAGTTCAGTCTCTTTACTCTTATCCTCTTTCTTATTTTGGAGAGAAATGGATATTCTGTTGACATTAATTGGTAGATACCGCCATCTGGCAGTTTAGCACTTTTGTGTAAAGCTTCAGTTTGTTTGTTTACAGTATCGAATTTACATGCGCGTTCCTTATAAGAATTTTAGTTGTTTCCATGGCTATGCTATTGATCTTTGTGCTTCTGGGAAAAATAGAGCAGCTGGCAAAGGATGTAGAGATATTTGCACAACTTGCTGGTTGAAAATCTGTTAATATGGAAGATGTTATACTCTTAGGTTTTAATCTTCAAGAAGTAATTGGTCTTGAAAAACTAGTGGATTTTTTTGTCAGGAATTTTTGAAGATCAAAGTTTCCTAGATATTTGATCTCCTTGTTTAGACCCTCATGATTCTTTTTCTCTGTTTTTTTAAGGGAGATGTCTCTCTTGATGTCGATATTATCTTTGCGTATTACTGACTGTAGGAGCTCATTCTTGATTCTTGCTTATATAATCATTCATTTGCTTTGTTACAAAATAGAACTGCGTTGGAGATTCTTGTATACTTTTTCGTCCCTATTAAATAAGTTATGCTGTTTATTTACTAGCATTTTGAGTTGTTTTATGAAATATGCGCATACTTTTCTTTGATTTCTTTTTTTTTTTTTTTTCCAGCACATAGAAATGATCACTTAGTAGGTCTACTGAGATCATTTTCACAAGGGCTGCATGGAAAAGAGCCCCAAATGGAAAGGAAGAGGAAAAAATCTTCATAAGAGTGATGATAAAGTGATTGCTAGCTGATGGCAAACTTTTTGTTGTATAGCTCTTTGCTCTGCTTTAACTAGTTTTGATTCGACTCGAATCATGAACTGCTTACTATTGAGAAAAGAAAAAAAAGGTGAATTTATTTTAACTGACTTTAAAAATGCAATATGTTTATCTAGTGTGCCATAAATCTTCTTCAGAGTGATGCATTTGCTTTCCTTGGAGCTGTTTATTGGTAAAAGTATACTGAGAGCCCTTTAACTATATATGCCCTTTTCAGTAGTCTCAAACTTCATATGTTTTGATTGACACCCTTTACTTCGAATTGTTTTATTTGAGTCGGTATACTTAGTTAAGTGGAGAATTTTATTCGCTGTTAGAGACCTTGAAAAAACTATTTTAAGTCCATTAGGTTGAATGAAATCAACTTTGAATTCAATTTAATTGACCAAAATCATTCTCATAAACAAAAATTGCGGGACTACCTAAAAATGGGCTTGCATTTGAGGAGTCTTCATGCACTCTTTACTTTGTTTTTATGTTTATTGAATGTTAACACAATGCTATCTTCTGCAGATGCTCTGTGGAATGTTGAACTTCATTTGCTTGATGATTGATATGTTGCGTGATCTGATTGTACTTTTGTGATCAAATTTATGAAAAAAACATTTTAGTCTTCATGTATGAAATTTTTTTATTTGTTAAATTGCTAGTTACAAACATTTTTTTCAATAGCTTTAATTTGCTAGAGTATGGTAGTTTTAATATTTATATTCAACATTTTCTTGATACGAACTCAGAATTTCCTGCTCTAAGGCAAGGGCATTTGCGGTACAGTTAACTCTAACGTTTTATGCCTTTTTGCTCCGTTCGATTTAATTCGGTAAGGCAACAATTTTTATTTGTTCCTTAACCAGTTTTTTGGTAATCAGTTTATCTGTTTTAGTTTTAAATCAGTTCCGATTGATCCGGGGTATTAGTTAACCAATGTTAGCATGAATTATGACTGACCCATTGTTGTAATTCTTCTAATCTAATTACATTTATATAAATATAATATTATAGAATATTAATATTTAAATGACAAAGCATCTGAATTAATATTCTAATAAATTAAAATTTATTAAGCTATAACATTGTTGTGGTGTCTCTTTTATGTGGCAGTTAAGTGAGTGGGCTGGTATGCTTATGGAAGCACGGATGCTTCCAAGTTGTTTTCGATGTTCGGATTTTCGAATCGACGATCAGCTCCGTTAGAGTTGATCTAGAGTATTTGAAGTACCTAGAAAATAAATTTTGTGATTTTTCGATATCATTTGCCTAGTGATCGAAGGGGCTCAAAATCAATAATTTTAACGGCCGTGGTGAGCCGGTTGCAAGTTTAACGGTGTAGAAATATCCAAATCACAGGAAATTTTGATAGAAAATTCTTTATACTATATAAAACAAGATCAATAACTTTGATCTAAAATTTTATTGTCATATCATCATATTTTGTAAGATTTTTATTTTTAGCCGTTGATTTTGAGCCACTTCGATTACTAGGCAAATGATATCGAAAAATCGCAAAATTTATTTTCTAGATACTTCAAATACTCTAGATCAAGTCTAACGGAGCCGATCGTCGATTTGAAAGTCCCAACATCGAAAACAAAGTGGAAGCACGGAGCGCTCCGTGCTTCCGAAAGCACCCCAGACGCACTCTATATATATATATATATATATATTGTGTGTGTGTGTGTGTGTGTGTTTTGCATTTAAAAATATAAGAATAAAAAAGAAAAAAAAATTGCGGGTAATCTATATACCCATTCGGCCATTTGCNTATATATATATATATATATATATATATATAGAGTTGGACTCAATTTGATTGGTTATGTTGGAGTTATTTGGACTCATGGGCTAAATTGTTAGGCCAAGAATTTGTTCTTCACACTTAGGGCTAATTCGGGAAACTCTTGATACTCTATTTTGGTCCACTTTATTCTGTTTTTTTTAAAAAGTACTTTTTTTTTCAGTTAGCATGTTTGATAGCCCAATAAGTTAAAAACATTATTGTGTAATATAGGCTTTTCGGAGTAACATTGTGTAAGCATTGTCAGTCAACCCTTCCCAGAAGTGCGAGCTATTATTGTTATTTCTAAAAGCCATCACATTGTTCTTCCTCCCTTTGTGATGATTGCTGATGACGAGCATCAATGACATGTTTAATCTACATTTATTTGCTTCTACATTTGTAAGAACCGAAGTCATAGCTTAATCTCTCTGTTCAGTCACAACAAGTTTTAAATTTCTCCTAATATGGAAAAGTAGCTATATCTTGCCTACCTGAACAGTGGTTTGAGAGCGTAACCTAGCCTATAGAGGACCTAGAGGACTAAGTAGGTTGACTCTTTCATGCTATTGTGGTTCTTGCTTAGGGTTGATAACTGCTATGCTTGTATCTTTGTTTTGTTTATATGCTTTATCTCAGAGATTTCAAGCTGACATATTGTATTTCGATGTTCATCTACATAAACTGGTTCTTTCTGTACATTGGCCAGAGAAGAGCCGTTATGCGGTCTCAGTTTGGTGTTTGCTGACTATACGTGCTTGTGTCTCTCCAAAATATTTTAAGCAGTAGCGCAATAGTGTTTCATCTTGTATATTCTTTTTGTTGGCGCTGTTAGTTTTTGTTGACGTCAAAATGTTCTTTACCTTTGTTCCAAAAAATAGCATTCATATAGTAGTCAGATGCAGAAGTTGATTTTAATAACTTGTTTTGTGGTACTACTGGCAATCTTCTATCTTATACCTTACTACAGAAGTACGGTCTCTCTCTCTCTCTCTCTCTCTCTCTCTCTCTCTCTGTGAGTGTGTGCGCGTGCTTATGTGGTTGTGTGGATGTGTGGGCTGTATGTGTGCTGGGGTGCTTGCAGGTGCATGTGCGTGGATGCTGCATGTGTGCCTATTATCATGCTTTGGAAATCGCCTTCTCCAATGTCAATGATTTAAAATGTGAAGTGGTTTATTTACATGTATATGGGCAATGACTATTGCTAGTAGGCAAGTATTTTGTCATGCATAACGACACATCTTTACTTTAAAGCAATGCATTCAATCTTAGTGTACTTTATTTTCCTTTCATTTCCATAAAATATTGTCTTAACTGTTGCAAGCATGTGTAGTTATGCTTTTGTTGAGGCTTTCATCTTGATAGTATAAACTAGATGCTCACCTATATTCCCTCATAACGCATAACAAATATTACAAACTCCTTGGTTCTTGCCTCTTCTATCTTATGCAACAAATAATTGTGCTGACAATATCTCATTGCTGTATGATTTTATTGCACTAGGGTTACCAGCATGTAGCAAAGCAGGTAGCTTTGCATGATGAATTTGACTCGTATTTAGATTCATGTGATTCAATACAGGTAAATGACCTGCTTCAGTACTCTCGTAGTCTTTATTTCACCGAATATTTTAGAGGCATCTGTCTATAGTCATTAAGAAGTGAATTATGATATTGCAGCATGATAGTTCTATTAATGAACTTCTTGAAGATGAGACGGTGGTGACGTGTGAGACCCCAGATAGTCCTATATATGAGATATAATAGGGCTAAACTTTTAACCCGGCTTAAGCATTTTGGGTGGTGGCAAGACCCAAGAGGTTAAGAGAGTTAAGCGTGCTAGGACGGGAGCAGTCCTAGGATGGGTGACCCCCTGGGAAGTTGGGGTGTCACATGACGAGACAGTTGTCCTTGCTAGATAGGGAACTTGTTAAGGAATCCTTGAATGCAAGTACTTTACTGAGGATACCTTGATGTTTATTTCCTTTGTTTCAAAGATTTTGTTATTCGATGTTTGACAAAATGCAGGCCAAAATTTACATGCTAAAGAAAGTACAGGAAGTTGTATCATATTTTACAAGCTTGGAAAGCCTAGTGAGACGAAAACTCGATGTATGAATGCAGTATCATACTTGTCTACTGTTGTATCCTTTTCAGATGGATTCTTCAATTGCAAATTCTGATGCGTTTTCCTGTTACCTTCTGCAGGGGATAGATGATTTTGATGATTTAATGTATGAACTTGCAAAAGAGGGCTTTTTTGAGTTTTCTGATCTTCCTACTGATAAACCTGTTTGAGAAAATTGGGTATTAGTTTTGTATTCTTACATAATCTTTCGTTGGTATATGAGCACATCATTTTGATGTCGAATTGGCAAGCATTTTGATGAGGGATGCAAACGGGGCGGATTTGGGGCGAAAGCCCTACGCCGCCTCCCGCCTTGACTAACGACATCCCATCCCGCCCCCGACCCCGAATCCGAATCCGTGACGGGTCAAAAATATTATCCCATAATTCGCCCCACCTCATTACCCATCTCCCGCCGGCGCCCCGAATCCGCCCCGCCAGCTAATACTTTTTTTTACTAGTTATATTATTAATAATGTTTTATAAATATACATCAGCAAACTTTTTAGTAGTTATAGATAATATTATCAAGCTATATATAATTAACAATATCCACTATGAAAATCAAAGATATCAATCACAAATCACAATTCACAAGTGATTCCTATTGTGGAATTAAATCCCTCCGAAGTGATTCCCATTGTGCAAGTGGGACCCAACTTTTCATTTTGGCGGGATTGAGAAAAAAATTTTCCTACGATTAATTGAATTCAAAATAAATCTAAAAATAAATTTATTAGATTAAATCATAATTTCAAATTATAATTTGTAATAAGGATTTAAATTTTAGTTATAATTTTTAATTATAATTAAGGTTCAATATTTGAATTAGGTGCTTTTGAATTTTGAATTTGAACTTAAAATTTAATTGTGAATTTCAATTTAATTTGAATTTCAATTTGAACATGAGTTTGAGTGTAACGCCCCGACTTTCCTTTCGGAGCTCGCGTGCAGACGTGCTCTTGGGCGCCGCGACTCGGCTCAGAAATTTTTATTGTGATGCCCTAATTTCCCAGGGGGTCACCCATCCTAGGACTACTCCCGTCCTAGCACGCTTAACTTTCTTAACCTCTTGGGCCTAGGCACCACCCAAAATGCTTTAGTTGGGTTAGGAGGTTTAGCCCTATTAGCCCTATTATATCTTATATATAGGCCTATCCGGGGTCTCACATTCTCCCTCCTCTTAAGCCCTGACGTTCTCGTCAGACTCAAACTCACAAGTATCAGGCGATATGAGACTCGTCTCGCTAGTCTAAATCGACCTTGTGGTGAGCTGCGCTCCACCCACAACAGTCAATAGCAAAAGAATCTCGTTTTTCCCGCTGTATAATCTTTGCTCAGTTGAGACTCATCTCACACTTCCGGCTGGTAATTGGCTCTGATACCAACTGTGATGCCCCAAAGTCCCAGGGGGTCACCCATCCTAGAACTATTTCCGACCTAGCACGTTTAACTCTCTTAACCTCTTGGGCCTAGGCACCACCCAAAATGTTTAAGGCTTTGAATTGTGAATTCAAGTTATCTTATTGAAGTTTAAACTGAAAATCAAATCAAAAATTTATATTCAAATTGTGAATCAAAATTGATATTAGAGTTTTCGATTCATGAATTCAAAATTTAAAATTGAAGTTCAGATTTGAATTTTATATTTTTGAGTATTGAATTCAATTTTATAACTTGAATTATGAGTTCCATATCAAATATTTTTATAGGCAATTGAAATTTGCTCAAACAAACAATAGTGATGGGTTGATTCCGATTATAAATCCTATTATAAACCAAAGGAATTAGGAGATTCTATTATTCCGTTTTCCATTATGGTTCATTTCGATTACTATTCCATTTTGATTATAATTTTGAGCCAAATATGCCCTAGGTCTCCACAACCTTAAACGTGTACCATTTTCGATGCCATTGACATTCCCCTTCTTAGTTGATATCGAAGCCTCCCTTCTTAGCATTTTGATGTGTCCGAAGCTATGTAGCACCCACAGCTTCCTATGTTGAGCCTATTTGCCACTCCAAAACTTCTTGGGACTTTACCCGCTGACTTTGGTTGCCAAGCCCTTAACATGATCCTAATGCCATACAAAATAACTTTGTAAAGCTGATTCGTTTCGTTGGTTTCCAAATTGAATGTTATTCGTGGTATTAACCATTCGAGTAAGTTAGCAGAGAATTGTTGGAGAGGATCCTTTCTTTTGTTGACATAGTTGTGTGTTGTCGATTCTCTTACGTAGTGCTTGGTTGGTTGGACAATACTGGGGATGGTGGTAAATGTCCCCACTATCCAACCTCCCACTGAAGATTTTAATGCATCTCCAACCGGAATTATGTATTCTCAGAGGCTGCTTTACTTCGAGGGGTAGTAATTCCATGGGGCAGGGTGGAATCGCTATTCCCATGGAAGAATTTTTCTATTGCTAATCGCGAGTACACCCAACCAAACATTAAGTAACTTCTTAAAAATAGAGTTCATGACATTTGGTTTGTTCTTTTTTGGAATTAGTTATTGTGGATATTGATTGCCTTTCTTGGGATATACTATAAGGAATCGATTGATTTTGTCTGTTCTTTCTTGGAATTAGTTATAGCGCATATTGATTGTTTTTCTTGGGATATACCGTAGGGAATTGATTGATTTGGTTTGTTCTTTCTTGGAATTAATTATTGTGGATATTGATTGTTTTTTCTTGGGATATATCATAGGGATTCGATTGTTTTGGTTTGTTCTTTCTTGGAATTAATTATTGTGGATATTGATTGTTTTTTCTTGGGATATATCATAGGGATTCGATTGTTTTGGTTTGTTCTTTCTTGGAATTAGCTATAGTGGTTCTTTATTTTCTTGATCTTTTTAGTGATGGTTTGTTTGTTTGAGAGCATTAGTCTTAATCGTGCTTGTTTTACGTGTGCCCTGCTATAAATGAGTTTCTAATTGGAATATAGGGATCTGAAGCTTATGTTACTAGATTTTCCAAGGCATATTCCATATTATCTTTTGATTTGTAGTGTTGATTATTGTGTTACTTATTGTCTCGTTCAGCATAATTAGTACTTTGGCCTGAAAAACAAAAATTATAAGAATATATATATATTTTTTGCATTCATTAAAAAAAAGCAAAAAAGTTGCAATTTTTGATGATTCACAAGGACAACTAATTAATTTGCATCAAGGATTTAAGTGCCCATTGGCATAGGCCGTATCTACCGTGCCGTATCGTACCAGTAAGATACCTGCACGATACACCTCCCATGCCAATGGCACAGCTCAAAACTCTCTTTTCTTTAAATTAGTACGTAATTTTCTCAATAAAGCTCGAAAGATTTGATAAAGGTATATAATAAGCAATTAGAAAATTTTGTTGCAAAAAAAAATAAATATTTCATGCCATTAAGAGTCGGCACACATGTATTGTTTGTGACCGGCATTCATTGGCACGCATTGTGCCGTGCCGTACCGTGCCGGCAAGTTTTCGGCACAACTCCGTGCCACGACACTTGAATCTTTGATTTGCATATTGCAACTCCTTATATTTGGTTGTTATTTGCTTCGGCTATTTTGCAATTTAGTTATCCTTCCTCTCCGGTTAGTTTGTGAATAGCTCTCACTTGGTTTTGGTATTGTTGGTGCAGATAGACTTGCCGACCATTTGATTGTGGACTGTGTTGCGGATTTCTTGGAGCAACATTTTTTGTCACTTCCTGCGTTGAGCTTATTTGCCACTCCGAGCCTCCTTGGGAGTTTGCCCCCTCACTTAGGTTGCCAAGCCCCCAACATGCCAAGCCCTCAACATGGAATCCGAATGCCATACAAAATAACTTTGTAAAGCTGATTAGTATGCATATTGCAACTCCTTGTCTTGGTTGTTATTTGTTTGGACTGTTTTGCAATTTAGTTGTCCTTCCTCTGCTGTTTAGGTTGTGAAAAGCAAAAGTCAGAAGAATAATTCATTTTGCATTAATTTTTTTTTTTATAAAAAAGCAAAAAGAGCAATTTTTGATGATTCACAAGGGTATGTATGCATATTGTAACTGCAAAAAATGCAGTTTTTGATTGTTATTTGCTTGCACTGTTTTGCACTTCCTCTGTGGATAGTTCTCATTTTCAATGGTTGTGAATAGTTCTCATTTGGTTTTGGTGTTGTTGGTGCAGAGAGGTTTGCCGTGATCTCTTGGAGCAAGATTTTCATCAGAGACTACTATGCTTTTTGTGAGTATGGGGGTCTTTATACTCATAACTCATTTTCAATGGAAGAGTGGATAAGGATGAACTGGCGCAAGAGGCAAGCTGCTGGGTCACTAAATGAGGTTTCAGACGCCCGAAAGTGGGTTCCTGCCCGAAAGTGCAATTTTGTTGAGTAGACTGCTTTGCTAAATTCTGGTCTTTTTATCTGCAATTGTTGCAACACCTGTGGATAGCCTATGACCCCAGCTGCCTCCTTCATTCACATCAGTGTGAAGCCCTTCCTCTACTCTTTTTTCATTTTTCTTCAAAGTTCTTCCAAATCTACTTCAATTTGAGTTTGCTCTTTTCAGCTGGTGGGAGCCTTTCTTCAGTAGAACTGAGTTGAAAACTGGGGAAGAAGGTTGGCGGAGAGTCGCTTTGGAGTCCTCAGCCATCTTGGAGTAAGTTGAGGCCAGGTTTCATGAGCTATATATATATATATATAGCGCCTTGTACGGCTATAATTGGGTTAAATAGAACTGGTTGGCAACCTTGGGATTTGGCTAGGTTTAAAACAGGAAAATGATGTGTTTTAGGCTGGTTGTGAGCTTGGAGCTAATGCTTAAACATTCTTCACAAGTAGAAGCTCTAATTGCTGGGTGAGATTGCCGAAAACGGCGAACAAGCTTCTTTGTCTATTGTTCTCTGTTTTTGCTGAAGTTATGTGATTCCTAAAGCATGAAATACTTGTTAGAAACATGTTATTCACTGCCCTTTTGATGTATGATCATGTAGTAACATGTTGGTCATAACATTGACTAGATAATAGTGAGATGATACAAGTGATATGGAGTCATTGAGAGGTTCCTGTTCTTATGATTGTCGTCTTGGAGGGCTGGTTAGTGCAGGTTTGCACAGGTTTTGACTCTTTGGGAGATTATGTGCCGACGGCATGGGTATCGGATTGATGATCTTGTTTGATCATAGCATTTGACTACAACCTGCTTTAGCTCTTTTTAGTCCATATATTATTCAAATTTCTATCCACCGAAGAATATCTATTATAAAATATTATTCACACACGCCCCATAAAATAATATTCTATGCTCATTGAGAAAAGAACTCTAAACCCTAAATTCTAAATCTTAGACTCTAAACCTTCAGATAGCTAATTAACTAATTAACTAAAAATAAACTAGATTTAAAAATAAAATAATTTAAAATAAGCCTAACAAATCGACTTTAAACTTTAAGTTTGATTTATAATTCCAAACGTGAGTCCATATTTTAATTCAAAATTTAAAATTAATTTAAAATTTTAACTTTTGAGTCTATTAATATACTATTTCGAACTAAAAATAATCAACTTAAAAATAAATCAACTGTAGGGAAATAACTAATAGCCAAATGAAAACGCAAAAATCACATAGAGCTGCGGAATATATTACGATTATCATGACCTGATCTCATCTTGTTTTACGAACTCTTCAATCCATTAAGAATTTGTTTTGTACGTTATTCTTTCTCGTTGCTAACGAGCTACCGAGTTGATCGCAGCACATCGCCCAAATCCCTAGTATTTCTGATGCTGTCCTAGACCGAGCCCAAGAGAGAGAATTTCGTGGAGAGATTATACTAATTTTTTTTGTATTCATAAGTGGGCAATACCTCATATATTTATAGGCCATAATGGAAACGTTAATCCTATTCTAACTAAGTCTCAAATTGATAGAGATTTAAACAAATTAAGATATATCTCTTAAATTTATTCCTTATCCCATATAAGTTTGAAGGATAAATTGATTGATAATCAAATCTTGTCTGTAATAACTACTTATATTCAAATTATGGATTCATAATTAACTTTAAATTTTGAATTTTGTTTATAAATTTAAATCTAAATTTATTAATTTAGAGTTAGGGTTAAATTCACATGGGTCCCTACAAAGATATCAAATAGCAAATATATATCCCTACAAAACTTACGTTATCAGATTTAACTCTTCAAAAATTCTCTAGTTTGCAAATATATCTATCCAAAAGTTCAAGTTCCTTCGTATATGTTCCCGTCGTTTGATTCGTTAGTTTTTAATATTAAGTGCATAAAATAACTATTTTGCCCTTACAAATTTGTCCATACAAAAAGCTATCTTTCTTTTCTCTCTCCCCGCCTTTGTCGTGGCACATGCGGCGTATTTCATTTTTGCCGCAACCGACGGCCTCGCCTTGGACGTCATCGCTGCCGTAGGTCTCACCGTTGTCATAGATAAAAAGAAGAGGGTGAGAATGATGACATGACTCCACCTTTTATCTACGCGTTATAAGAAATCTTGACACGAGTTCTACAATCTTTCATGATTTAAACTGTACATACTTTTTCACTGATTTTCGAAAGCTATTAAGATAATTTTACTATAACACAATTCTTTTATTTTCTAAGCATGTAGTTCACTGTGGATTTTATCTTTGCCAGTATATCTTTAACTTTTTTTTTTTCTAGAGTAACATTGTAAATGGTTTGATAGCTTTAGATAAATTAGACATCATAGAAGATTGTAGAACTCATGACAAGATATTTTTGTAATGTGCTGGTAAAAGGTGGAAATGATACATACTTAGTTGAATTAGACGCAGATGCAACACAAATATTAGCCCGCATTAAACTTGAAAACTGTGTCTTTCATATTACATGGCACCGCTCTTCAGCATTGCGTCGATAGCCATTTGTCCTTACTTTGGGCCATGTTCGAGTTAAAAAAAAAAAAAAGAGAAGACACATTCGAATTTACTTATGGGATCAATGAATAAACTTTATAAGCAATAAAAAAAAAGAAGCACCAAGCCCACATGCAAATTCGGGTCCACAATCTGTAGAACCCGAAATCTAGCCAGCCCACATACAGATTCGGGTCCAGAATATTAAAGCCCAAAACCTGTCTCAGCCCACATGCAGAGTTGGGCCCAAAACATACAAAATCCAAGATCTATCTCAGTCCACTAGCAGATTTGGGTCCAAGGCCGAAAACATGTAAAGTCCAAAACCAATCCAAGTCCAAATACGGATTCGGGTTTAAGGCCCAGAACATTAAAGCCCAAAACCAATTTTAGCCAACATGCAGATCCGGGCCCAAGGCCCAGAGTATGTAAAGTCCAAGACTAATTTCAGTCCACATGCAGATTTGGGTCCAAGGCCCAGACCATGTAAAGTCCAAGACTGATTTCAGTCCACGTGCAGATTCAGATCCAAGGCCCAAAACATGTAGAGCCCGAAATCCAGCCCATATGCAGATTTAAATTCAAAATCAATAAAAGTCCAGCCCACATACAGGTTCGGGTCCAGAACATGTAAAGCCCGCAGCATATCTTAACCCATATGTAGATTTGGGTCCAGAACAAATAAAAATTCATTTCTTAACCCAAAATCCAAAATTCACAAATAAAATCCCAAAACCCAAAGTTCACAAATAAAATTCCAAACCCAAAGTCCACAAATAAAATCTCAAAATCCAAAGTCCACAAATAAGGTCCAAAACCCAAAACCCAAAGATCCAAAATCCAAAGTCCATAAATAACACCCAACCAAATTTACCAAACCTATGTCCCAAACCGAGTTCTTGAGCTTGCCAAATGGGCCACTTAGTATGAATTAATTCTAAGAATTAATTTCTTGGGCTTTCCAACTAGACCCCTTGTCATGAATCAATTTTACAAATTAATTTCATGGGTCTGCCAAATAGGCCCTTTATCATGAATTAATTCTATGAATTAATTTCATGAGCCCTCCTTGTCATAAATTAATTTCATGAATTAATAGGCCCTCCAAATGGCTCCTTATCATAAATTAATTCAATGGGCTCTCCAAATGGCCCCTATCATGAATTAATTTCATCAATTGATTCAATGGACTTTATAAATGGGCTTTTAGCATGAATTAATTTCATGAACTAATTTCATGAGGTTAAACTCAAAGCCGACCGCCATGTCATTAAACTGAGCAACTCGATTTTAAATCGACCTCCAAGTAGCTAAACTGACCAAATCAAATTTCGATACGACCGTCAAGTCGTTAAACTGAGTAATTGACCATCAAGTCGTTAAACTGAACATCCGACCGCCATGTCATTAAACTGAGCATCAAAATTCAAGCCGACCATCATGTCATTAAACTGAGCAACTCAATTTAAAGCCGACCGCCATGTCACTAAACTGAGCAACTCAATTTTAAATCGACCGCCAAGTCGCTAAACTGAGTAAATCAAATTCCGATACGACCGTCAAGTCGTTAAACTGAACAGCCGACCGCCATGTCATTAAACTGAGCATCAAAATTCAAACCGACCGCCATGTCATTAAACTGAGCAACTCAATTTGAACTCGACCGCCATGTTATTAAACTGAGCAACTCAATTTAAAGTCTACCGCCATGTCGCTAAACTGAGTAACTCAACTTCAACCGATCGCCATGTCACTAAACTGAGCAACTCAACTTCAATTGACTGCCATATCGCTAAGCAACTCAATTTAAAGCCGATCGCTATGTCATTAAACTGAGTAACTCAATTTAAAGTCGACCGCCATGTCGCTAAACTGAGCAACTCAATTTTAAATCGATCGCTATGTCGCTAAACTGAGCAACTCAATTTGAACTCGACCGCCATGTCGCTAAACTGAGCAATTCAATTTTAACATCGACCGTCATGTCGCTAAACTAAGCAACTCAATTTAAAATCGACTGCCATGTCGCTAAACTGAGCAACTCATTTCAAGCCGACCGCCATGTCATTAAACTGAGCAACTCAATTTAAAATTGTCACGCCCCGGGGTCCCTTTTAGTTTAAAACATAGCGGAAAAGCGTCTGAAATTTTTTTTTTTTTTTTTTTTGNTGGCCGCGGCGGCGGCGGCGGCTCGCAGGAGCGCCGGCGACCCGCCGGGTTGGTCGCCGAGGGTCCGGGGACGGCGGCCGAAGCGGGTGCAGGCGGTGGCTGCGCGCGGGGAGGCCGCGAGTCATCCTCGACCTAAGCTCGGCTTAGGCAGCAGCCGGGTGCATCAGCGGCCGCGGCGGCGCTTGGCGACGGCGGCGGTCGGCGGGGATGCTCGCCGGAGCACGGGGCGACACCGGCGGAGGGTCTGGAGGTGGCGGCAGTCTCGGGCTTCCTCACAACCCGAGAGAAGAGAGAAGGGAGAAAATGGAAGGAGAGGAATGGAGAGGAAGCTACAAGGAGATGGAGTCTCCTTCTCCGGCGACCGGCAGCGTGCGCCGGCGGCTGGGGCGTCCTCACGACCCGAGATAAGAGAGAAGGAGAGAGAGGATTATGGTGCGGCTGCGGCGGCTGGCCGGCCGGACTCGGTCGGCGGCGGCCAGGAGGCACGCGGCCAGGTCAGAGGGAGGCAAGAACGTGGCTGGGGTGCAGTTATGGCTAGGGTTAGGGTTAGGGGAACAAAAACCCTAGATACACTATATATACATAAGGTGCAAATTGCAAGTAAGTCCTCCAAAACTCAGAATTTCATAACGAGTCCTCCACAGCGCGTGTAAAACGCAAGAATACCCCTCCACGTGCGATCCCACGCAAAACGGTACATAAAATGTCGCATCTTTTGCGAAATTACAATTTGCCAACACCGACCTCTCCTCGATCAACGTGCGATCTCCGCAGATCCGTCCGTCAGATTTGCGAACGGATTGCACCAGTGCGATCAGCACCTCGGAGACAACAAAGCTACGATTTTGTTTCACCACGATCAACCACGGATTCACGACAAAATCCAAACTTTCTCTCCAACAGAAGAAACTACGCACAAAATACATATAAAACACGTATTTTTGGATTTTCTCGAAATCCGTGCGTCAAACTCAGAATCCGTCAGCGCCATTAGTTCCAGAACAGCTGAACCGGTCGAAACGAGCTATTGGACCGCTAGGAACGGAGTCCGATACGAGCTGAAAGCCAACTTCACACCGTGGCTTCTCCGGAAAATCGAGTTACTATTCACTTTAAGTGAAACTTGGAAATCGCGTAGAATCTCCGTTTTAACTCGATTTCTCCCGAAATTTGACGAGTGCTTTTGTAATTAAATTACACACAAAAACATCGTCAACAGAGAGTTTAGTTGCACAGTCAAAATCTCAGTCCTTACAAAAATCGACCGTCATGTCGCTAAACTGAGCATCTCAATTTGATCCCGACCGACCACCAAATCATATTAATAAAATTTTATTTGCCTGTTTTGTCTTATTTATTATTAGCATTTATAATTAGTCTCTTAATCGAGGGTTCCTTAACAACGAAAGTGTGGGATAATTAACAGCAGATTCTTAAGTCTGTTGGAAGCCATGAGCCTATAATCCTGATTTCAAAATAAAACTTAAGTAAACTCAACCTCTACCATGAATGACCACTCGCCTTAGAAACAACCTACGGCGGGGCCGGTTCGTTCGCGGCAGACAGGCCACTCAAGTGGATCTTTATGATTTCTCACTAATATTTTGCCTTCATAGTAATTTAATTCTCCATACTTAGCTTTCAAACTAGTGATCTTTATCATACATATTAAATATTATTAAATAAATATTTACTATTACTATTTACAACATTATCATACATATTAACATATATTTACTATTTACTATTTACATTATTATATATTTATTATCAAAATTATCATACATTTACTATAAACATTATCATATATTTATTACCAATATTGTCATACATTTATACTATTTACTATTATCATACATATTAAATTTTACTAAACAGATATTTATAAGTCAGAGTATAATGTAAAATGTTACAAATAATAATTTTTTGAAAGTCCAAACCAAAAAATATTGCAAATAGCAAGTAAATATTTCAAATAGTAAATATTACAAATAATAGTAAACACTAAATGTTACCCAAACAAGTAATGTTGAAACGTTTACTTGTTTGGGTTTTAAAAAATAATTATTTTGTATCATTTTACGTTTATGCTCTGATGCATAAGAACTTATTTAGTAAAATCTAATACATATAATAAAAAAATAATAGTCTAAAAGCTAAGTATAGAGAGTTGTATTACTATGAAGGCAAAATATTAGTAATAAATTATGAAGATCCGATTGAGTGGGCCAAAGTACGGATAAATGTTTATCGATATAATACTGAAAAATAGTGTCTTGCAAAATGAAATACACAGTATTCTTATTTAATACATGCTAATTTTTGTGTTGCATTTGCATATGGTTTCACTAAATATATCGCTTTTCCATCTTTTATTTGCACGTTATAAAAATATCTTGACACGATCTCTACAAACTTTCATGATTTAAACTGTACATATTTTTTCACTGATTTTCAAAGGCTATTAAGGTAACTCTTTTTTGTTCTTAATCACGTAATTTGTTGTGGATATTATTATTGCCTTTATATCTTTAACTTTTTTTTTTTTTATAGCAACATTATAAATTGGTTGATTGTTTTAAATAAATTAGGCATAATATTTACTTATTTTTTATTTTACAATATTATGTAAATAAATTTTATCATACATATTTGATTTTACTATTTATTATTTACAACATTATCATACGATACATCACTTTGAGTTTTATCTTCGATACCACCTTTAGGACCACTTTGAGTTCTACCTTCAGCACCACCTTTAGTACCACTATGAGTGCTGCCTTTAGTACAACCTTCAGCACTACTTTCAGCATTCTTTTCAGTACCATCTTAAATAAGAACCGCCTTAATAATATTCTAATTAATTATTTTAATTCATAAATCTATATAACCAAATATCTTTTCATATATGCCTTCTATATCTATGTTTGATATAAAACTCTTATGTTGTAGCTTCGCATTTAATGTGTTCATAAATTATCTTTTTTTCTTATATAACTAAAAATTGAATAGTCTAAAACTTTACTACTATAAAGAGATTAACAGAAACAAAAAAACAACTAGAGAAGAAGAAAAGAAAATTAGATTAATGTAGATATAAATATTGAAAAGCAAAAGTTTGAAAAACTAATCCATGTAGCGATTCACTTTTAATTCTTACAAAATCTCATATTCCGTGAAAAACACCATACATTTTTAAAATAGTTTTCGGTCTCTAAAATCTTCCACTCATCCTGTCCCAAATTTACAATAACAAAAATTAAACAAATAAAGTAAAAACTAGTTTATTATTATAATTACTTATTTAAGAATTCTTACTCTTCTTTTTGTAATTTGCTTGTTTGCCAAATATCTTCCTGCCGGCTTTATAATTATATTTAACCAAAAATATATTAGGTGTATTTAAGATTTGATAAGACATGCCTAACACGTTTACAATATATCATATATTTACTATCAATACTACTTTAAATATCACTTTTAGTGACCACATTTATTAAGAACCAACTTAAATGCTCTAATACTATTTTTTAATTATAAATCTATAAAAACAATATCTTTTCATATATATCTCTATATCTATATTTATTTAGAATCTTGTTTGTAATTGAGCTTCCGCATTTAATTTGTATTTATGATTGTCTTCTTTTCTCCAATGGCTAAAAATTTGGTGCGTTTAAAACTTTACTGCTATAAAGGTTTTAAAAAAAATAAAAGAAAAATTAGACAAAGAAAAAATTAATTAATGTATATATCTAAATACTTGAAAAGCAAAGTTTAAAAATAAAACCCTTGTTGCGATCTATCTTTTAAATTCTTACAAATTCCATGGTATGTGAAGTCACATAGGTTTTGAAATAATTTTCACCATAGTTCTTAGATTCCTTTTGTTACTTCTGTCAACACTACAATCAACAAAATATTAAAAGATAAAGTGAAAACCATTTTATTATTATAATCTTTACTTATTCCAGATTTTTCTATTATTCTTATTGTAATTACTAGCATGACGATCATCCTCCAGCCAGCTATATCATATCTAAATTTTACCAAAAATAGTAATAGAGAATTTACGGTTTTAATAAGCCTGCTAATATATCTATAAGGTATTAACTGTGCTTATAATTATATTGATCAAAATATATATGGAGTATTTAAGATTTGATAAGACATGCCCTAATTTATCTAAAACAATCCAACCCTATTTTCCATGTAGCTACAAAAAAAAATAAAGATTTAAAGGGAAAGTTATTATTTATTTATACTAGTCACTATTTTACT